>NC_051236.1:1240000-1297500 GCF_015220715.1 Pygocentrus nattereri | reverse complement strand
GATGATGTCCCAACAATGCAAGTTTCTCCAGATCAGTAACTTTACAGGAGAAGTAACTTTTAATGTGCGTTGAGGTGACGAGGTTTCATTCCAAGTCATGTCTGATGGTTTCTGTTGGTCCATCCATCATGAAAGGAAGGGCAGCTGCAGTGCTCGGTGATGTAGAAATATTAAAATTTCGATTTTTTTTAGATGGACAGCAGTGCTGTGCAAAAGTCTCCTACAGAAGCAGAGCATTGCCACTGTAACACACCTGTGTCTCCAAAATAATGACACTGAAAGAGAAAGCAGTGGAAAAAGCGTAAAGTGATATAAAGATGTAATGGTCTCGTCACGGCAGTGGCAAAATAGCCTGATGGTCTAGTGTAGTGGGTAACACCTCTGTCTTCTACACTGTAGACTGGGGTTCAAGCACCCTACACTATACCAATAAGAGTCCTTGGGCAAGACTCCTAACACCACCACAGCCTACCTGTGCAAAATGATCAAATTGTAAGTCGCTCTGGAGAAGAGCGTCTGCCATAAAATGTAAATAAATAAATAAATAAAATATGCGCTCATCATCAGCACAAAACTCATAGTGTTATATGTCATCATTCCCAGATGTGAAGATGCCCAAAGAGAAGGAAGTTCAGATTACATCAGGTTTGATGAGATATAGCCGATTGGTATCAACTGGTATCGGTGTCGGGATGATATCAGTATGATAGCTTTCTTCCAGATGCTAAACATCCCTACTAATCAATGCTCAGTATTGGTATCAGGAAGATATTGCGTCACCTTTATAAGATATGATATAAAGTTGAGTAAGTGAACTGGCTCAACAGTGAGTTAGTGAGTAAGTGCACAGTAGTAAAAACAGCAGTAGAAACAGTATTGCAGGTGCCCGTCACATGCAGGCCACTGGTTGTCATGGGAGAACCCGTACATGGTTCTTCAGTAAATGTTCTATATAGAACAGTAAACCCTCAAATCCATTTGAATGCAACAATGTTTTTTTTATGGTTGTTGTAAGTGGTTCTATAAACACGTGGATCTGGATAGCTACAAAAAGAGCTTTTGTTACATTGTAGAACCTTTTTTGTTAAGTCATAGAACCTTTTTGTTACTACATAGAACCCGTTTTTACTTTTAATTGCCCATCTTAAGTGAAGCACTTTCATTAAAATATATATATTTTATGATATTTTATCAATATATGTATATTGAAGACACAGGTTTTATGAAATAAAAAAAAATATATATCAATATCAATACAGATCAATTCTCAAGGTTCCAATATCGGTATCGGTATCAGGAGAGAAAAAGTGGTATCATGTCACCTCTAGATGACAGAGCATGTAACAGCTTATACAGAGCAGACGGCTGAGTAAATGAACTCAACTGAATGAATGAATTGACTAAATGAATCTGCGCAGCAGTAAATACAGCAGGCGCCCCTCACATGCTGACCGCCGGTTGTCATGGGAGAACCCGTAAATGGTACTTTAGTAAATGGTTCTACCTAGAAACCTGACCACTCAAAACAAACTGAATGTATAAATGGCTCATTTCATGGATAAATGGCTGTTGTATGTGGTTCTACAAATATAGCACCAAAAATAGCTTTTGTCATGCCATAGAACCTTTTTTTCGTGGTCATAGAACCTTTTGGTACTACACAGAACCCGTTTTTTCCTTTTAAATCCCATCTTAAGTGAAGCACTTCAATAAAAAAAGTTCATTCTAAGACAGTTTTTAGAAATATCAATTAGATAAATTCTTAAGGTTTCAATATCGGTATCGGTATCAGGGAAGATAAAGTGGTATCGCGCCACCTCTAGAAGACATGATAGTGCATGTACAGCTTATACAGAGCAGACGGCTGAGTAAATATGAACTATTTGCACAGCAGTAAACGCAGTCTGGCAGGTGCCCGTCACGTGCTGACCGCTGGTTGTCATGGGAGAACCCACGAAACGTGTGTACACTTGTTTTGCTATAACCACAGCTGGCATGTGTTGATTACATCTCCTGCCTGGTGTGTCTAAAGAACAGTGGGAATTAGGCCTTTATCAGAAGACCCTGGTCTTCCCCTCCGTCGTGGTAGACTCTGGCTCTGAATTTCCTGTTTCCTGGCAAAGACAAACAATAGGAGAGGAGGGACATGTGACATCCTGGCTGTTCTGTAGTGAGGCTCACACATCGCAGACCAGATTTAGAGAGAGCATAACACATGCTGACCGTTAAATCTAATAAAGCAATAAAGCTGGCCTTTATGGTCAGAGTCTGGACATCAGTGGACATTCGGATCAGGTGATGTTGCTAAAGACAAACTGAAATAACTAAACAAAGGGAGAGGTTTGCTGTCAAGCGAGCGTGTGGCTGTGGATTAAAGGAATAGTGGAGTCAAAAAAGCTATAAACAGTTAGTATTATGCAGATTATTCTGTGCGAGCTGGTGGGTTTTCACTATTAGGTGCACTAGCGTGTGTGGTCATGTTATTCCTTTAAAGGAATTGCTACCGATGTCAGTTCAGTTGCTAAGACGTAAAGTCATGCAACGTGCTTTGATATGAAATGTAGAATAATTTACTGATTTCTTTACAGTGGTGGTGATAGGAACCAGAGGTTTCAATATCTACAACATATAAATATATATATATTAATGTGGAAGGATAAATTATAAGGCACTATAGTCCCCAAAGACCCAAAGAAAACTTTCATATTTGTGACTATTTTACCATCAACATCACATATAAATACTCAGAAGACATGTGAAGGTTCACTTGTTGTTTTGGGTAAATAAAATGTCTATATTTTGTTTTGTGTTGTAGACATTCAGACCCCTGGTTCCTATCACCACCACTGTAAAGAAATCAGTAAATTATTCTACATTTCACATCAAACCACTCTGCATGACTTTACATGACTTATATATATATATATATATTGTTGGAAGAAAATGTCTAAATCTCCAAAACAGTCACTTTACAGGAGAAGAAAAAAAACATACTTTACTTTTAATGTAAGTCAATGGAACCAGACATTTTTCCCAAGTAATTTGGGGTCATTTCACACACATATATATATATATATATATATATATATATATATATATATATATATATATATACACCTGTGTTAATTTGATGTAACAATAAACTCGATTTGATGTACCTGACTGTAAAACAGGCCATTTCATTTGATAACTTTCTGTGAGGGCCTTTTCAGAGGCTTCAGACGTCTGGTTCCTATCACAACCACTGTGCATGATTCTGACTCGATACGTTTGTCTAGAGCGATGCATTTCACACCAAACCACTCTGACTGACTTAGTTTACACCTTAGTGATTTAATTTTTGAGAAATGTTGAAAAGTGTGTGGAATTCTCCTTTAACAAGCAGCACATTGCTTAGGACCAGAAATATTGTGCGTTATGGGTTTGTCCAGGATTGTAATGGGGCCAGTATTGAATTGAGGGCTGGTGAAAGGGGCACACACACATGCTCAGAGAACAAAAACAGTCGGGCATTGTGTTGATTTCAGTCTAGGATGTTCAGTTGCCTTTAATGGGGTCAGCTGTTCCGATTCAATAAAGCTATTAACAGACACAGAAGGTTCCATTGCTGGTGCTCAGCCAACGCAGATAAGAGTCATTTGCCAATCAGGCTACATTAATGGATTGGCCCATACAAGCCGAGCTTTTAAAGCGCAAAACTCTACAGAAAGCTGCTCTCCTGCCTGTCTAGACAGTGTTTGTAGGCCTCATTCACCTTGCAGGCTGGTGTCCTCGGTTGAAGAACCAGCCATTGTGCCACCACTTCTCGCATGTTGACTGTCAGCAATTCGCCGTTTCTTCCCAGACGTTTTCATTCTCACGCTCAGAGTTTCAGAAGGTGTCGTCATATGATACAGTTGTAAGCCCAGTCTGCTGGATAACTTGACAAGTAGCCAAATTTGGTCTAACGTCCTGCTGGACAGGTTTTTTAATGCAGACTTTACATGAAATTCCTCCTGAGCATGCTTGTTCTCAGAAGAAGCCCAAGTCCAAGAAGTTATGTCATCTTCTGGGTGCTGTTTTGAAAGAACAGTTCACAATAAGTTGCTTCCTTTCTGGAAATTTGGTTTCTGTCAGCGTTTACAACATTGTGTAAACTTCCTTTGGTGTAAAGGAAGAGAGCAGTACAAAACAGTCCAATCAAAACAAGCTATTGATTTGAAAGACGTTCTTGTAGAATAAAGCAGGAACACTCATGGGCTCATTAACTTTATTAAAGCTTTAATATTCATATCTGCATAATTAAATGGTTGAGTTGTAAAAGATGAGATGTTCTAAAGACATCAGAATTGTTTACTGTGGTGGTGATAGGAACCAGACGTCTGAAGAGGTTATCCTGGTCTCACTTTATTTGGATAGTCCCTAATAGATTCTCTACAGGTGTTGAAATTGTTAACAAACTATTTGTTGAAAGTCAGTTGGTTCTAAACTGTGGTGGGGGTAGGGTTCTGATTTGGGCCAGGGTTAGGGGTAGAACCAGGGTGAGGGTTGGGTTTAGGTTTTGGGTTGAGGTTAAGTTTAGAGTAAGGATTAGAGCAGGTTTAGGATTAAATAAAACGATGGTCAGTTTAGTGGATATTTAGTTGAATGTAACTTGAAAGTAAATTAAGTATCTACAAAGCATCTAAAGTGGACTCTCAGAGAAAGTGTTACCTTTTACCCTTTGGAACGAGTGCCTTGCTGATGATCCTGAGAACCTGGTATGGGAAATTCCTCCAATATTTCAAAATTGAATTCAAAATTCAAACACTGAGATGTAAACAAAAGTTGGTAAGACTATTTGGAGTGGGTTTTTTTGTAGATGATTACTAAACCCTCAGTAACACATCAGTTACGTATAAATGAAGTAGCAGTAGTGAAGCGTCTGAATACACTGAAGTAAATATCTTGTAGATGTTCTGTTGATACATTACTTATAGTAAGTCGATGTATCGTTAATATTGTACGTCAATTACGCAAAACGTCACCTTACCTAAGACCTAACCCTCACCCTGGGCCGTAATCCTGATCCTAACCTTAACCTCAACCCAAAATCTAATCCTAACCCTCATGTGATGTTGACATGGTACTGAGAGTCTACTGAGTGCTTGTTTTATCTAAAAGGATCATTCAAAATAAAGTGTCACCCAAAAGTCATTCAGAACGGTTTGACAAGAAATGGTTAATTTCATTCACTTTACTCAGGTTTCTTATATATACATATATATATATATATATATATATATATATATATATATATATGGTTCTGTTTTTTATATGGGGGCATATTACTAACTATTCAAAACAACCAGTGAACCATGTTTCTTGTAATGTTGATGATGTAAATCTGAGAAGCAAAAAAAAAAAACACTTTTCTTTGGAGACTGTTTTGCCTCACATGGACCTCTCCATCAGAATGAGTACTGGAAAGTGCACCATGGGCCGGAACCATATTGTGAAACTACTGGAAAACAGTGCCTCAGACATCAGGCAGCGTATTCACAACCATATCACGTTATAGGACGTCTGGTTCCCATCGCCACTATTGTAAAGAAATCTAGGTCAGTACCCTAGAATGGAGGTTTTTACATCAAGTCATTCTTAAGCAATGTTTACATCTTAACCGTTTAAATATGCAGAATTATTTAGAAAAGTTTGCCTTTAAGCTTGTTAAAATCTGTCACCAGTGAAGTAAGAGGAGTGATCCATGTCTCAGCGTGTAGCATCATCACTTTCTGTGGGCCACCATGTTTTCTTTCGCTGTGTAAAAGGCGCTTCCCTTATTGCTGGATGCACCATGTTTCTGAGCAAGCATGTGAGTTCATTTAGAGCGCAGTTCAAAACAGAAAGCGCTTATTATTGACTTGTTTAATTAGAGCATCGAATAGGACGAAACAGACACAACAGGAGCGCTGACAAATCCAAGTATAAGTGGAGAAGAGTCGATGAAACGGCAGAAACAGCCACATTTGTGCCTCAACCTGCCTCTTAAAGCTACACTGCAGGCAGCTTTTACTGTAAATGCTTACAAATATGCTGCCTGATGCCTGAGAGGTGGCCTTGTTTTTTTGTATAACGTATTTCTGTATTTTATTTTTCATAATACCCCAGAAAACTTGTTTTGCAGATTTCTCCATCAACAACACTCCTTATTAAAGCTTGGAAGACACGTGGAGGTTCACTGGTGGTTTTGCACAGTAAATAAAGTGGCTATATTTGTATTGTAGACATTGTGACCTCTGGTTCCTATCACCACCACTGTGAAGGAACCCATGAGCTTCTCTACAGTGAACCGTTTCACACCAAACCACTCTGAGGGACTCTGAGTGCATGAATTGAACGGTGTATTGGACTATCAATACTGCCAAGCACTGTCGATAGGGATACTTCTTAAAGAAAGTAAAGCTTAAAGCTGCCGTGTTCCATCAGAAGTCCACACCACTGTGTTCAGAGCCTGGGTTCGTGTGAAAGCTGAAGTGGCTTTGAGGCTTGGGGAGCTGATAGTCAATGCGAGTTATTGAACCAGCAGTAAGCTTTAACGGTGGAAATCAATTCAAAGCCTCCACAGCCGCTGGTAACAGAATAAGGACGCCCCAAAGGGACAGGCATATGAAGATTAAATTAAATCAGCTGAGTTAAAGAGCAAGCGTGTCACGGTGTTATATTATATAACTGACCCTGTGCGGCGAAGTAGGAATATTTATGTCTATGGGGGCAGATAATGTACAACAAGAGAGCAAAACACGACACTGGAGGGATGCAGACTTGTTGTTATCTGTGGACTGAGAGGAATTTGAGAGAACAGAGGTAGCCACGCCACTCCTTATCATTTGGGCTGCATGTTAGTGCTCAGTTTACATGAGGAATGACAAGCATGCTTGGGTTGAAAAATGGGTTGAGAGTCCTAGACGCCCCGCCCACTCACCCACAGACTGTTTGATATCTTTGCGATGCTCAGTTGGTCACAGCTATCGGGATTTTGTCAGGTACATTCTGATTGGCTATCCGTACGTCCGTGTGTATTCGCTTCCGTGCGCTGGTTTTAATTTGTCTGAAGCAGGGGTGTCAAATCCAGCTTACAAGGCTACGGTTACATTACCAGGCTGAAGTGGCACAAATCAGATTTCCTGCCTTAATTTGACTCAGATCTGGTGTTTTCAGGTCTGTGTGGACGCAAATCTGATATTGTCAAATCCAACCTGAGTCACTTTCATATGTGGTCCTAGATCGGATACGTGTCCGATTCGTGGCCGGCTCAGATCGGAATTCGTGTGTTTTTTTTCCACTGTGCATGCAGCATCATTCGGCGTTACCATGGCAGCAGTGCCGAACAGACGTTACAGCCTGTAAACGGTGGAAAAGCAGCTCGTCTCACCTTTTCCTCCTCCGTCTGGCTCTAATAATGAAGCTGAGAGCTGATCAGAGTTAATGATCTTCTCAGCGAAGCTCGTTCTGCTCGTTAGTTTGTGCTGATGATGCAGGGATTCAGTCACGTGACGTCACTGAGCAGGAGGAGCTCATGAGGGTCAGTTCAGGATTCCGGTTAGTTCACATTAACAGATTTGAGTGACTTACATAAACAAGTGTGAACCGTCGTGTCAGATAGAATGAGGCTTCTAATGTGAACGTAGCTTTAAAGGGCCATATTAAAAGATTCTTAGCAAATCCAGACCAGCTGTGTTTTTAGTTTATTTTTACTTAACATTTTGCCATGACCCCAACTGACCATTGTTTATTCTAGATATGCCACAACTACAACGGGAAAAAAATAGGCGCTGAATACTCGAACGATTAAAAAAAATAGTTTTATATAAAACAACAGACTTTCATTACCAACAGAAAGCTGTGAAACTTCTTTAATTGTTCTCAATTAAGGTTTTTTGAAAACTGCCCATTCGCTTGAACTAGATACCTGGCATCTTGTATCGTGGTCCCATAGATCATTGTTGGGGGGGGGTGGGAGCACACATTACATTACAGTGCATGCGGCCTTGTCGAATGCTGTTTCTCGAGCTCATGTTCTTCAGCTTAGGGATGCACAGCGATATCAGAGTCATGTCAGTATCTACAGACAATCGCTCTAAAGGTATCAGTGTTAGAGAGACGCTTGTTCTGGACTGATGTTACAAACCAATGTTTGATGATCTATTGATTAATCTCCAGAAGAGAAGAACATTTAGGTGATGCTGCGCTGCTGTGCTAAAATAGTCTCATGCAAAAGTTTGGGCACCCCTGGTCAAGTGACATGTTTTGTTGATTTTCTAAGTGAAGAACGCATCTTTAATGCACATTTCAATGCACAGTTACTGTTAACTTGCTGAATTTGCTGAAACATATTGGAAATAAATGTTAAAATACAGCCTGTGAAAAAAGTTAAGGCGCATTAAATATTTCATGTTTTATTTTTATTTATGTTACGCAGACAAATAACAGATTTCACATAGAAAAGTAGCAAACTTTTACTTACAAATATATTGTGCAGCCCTTGATTAGAATCTCTCTCTCTCTCTCTCTCTCTCTCTCTCTCTCTCTCTCTCTCAACCTCTTTTAGCAGATATTTCCATCCCTGCACCAATACAAAAGTTGTATTTTTTGTGTTTTGATGGTTTGCATGTCAATATGACTTAGCAATCCTTTACATTTCACATAGACATTTTAAATGCAAATTTCTGACTTATTTAGAACAGGCCTACATGACAGAAATGGAATGTTTGCATATACACTCACCGGCAACTTCAGGTGCTAGTAAAAGGCTGGACCCCCTTTCGCCTTCAGAACTGCTTTAATTCTTCGTGTCAGACTTTCAACAAGGTGTTGGAAACGTTCCTCAGAGATTCTGGTTGGTTATTTGAGTTCCTGCTGCCTTTCTATCATCTGGAACCAGTCTGCCCATTCTCCTCTGACCTCTCACATCAACAAGGCATTTTCGTCCACACAACTGACCGCTCACTGGATATTTCCTCTTTTTCGGACCGTTCTCTGTGAACCCTAGAGATGGTTGAGCGTGAAAATCCCAGCAGATCAGCAGTTTCTGAAATACTCAGACCAGCCCGTCTGGCACCAACAACCACGCCACGTTCAAAGCCCCTTAAATCCCCTTTCTTCCCCGTTCTGATGCTCGGTCTGCACTTCAGCAAGTCGTCTTGACCACCTCTACAGGCCTAAATGCAGTGAGTTGCAGCCGAGTGATTGGCTGATCAGCTATTTGTGTTAACAAGCAATTGAACACCTAATAAAGTGGCCGGTGAGTGTAGCCGCTAACTGTAAAGTTAAATTACATAGACAAGCTGCGGTTGTTGTTTCCTTGGTCAGATAGCTAAAGGCCATCTTTCCTGTACAAATGAACAACAAGCATCTATCTGCTCATCTGCCTCTCGCTCTGCCAATTCAGTCCAGCAGGAATGGCTGAATGTTATGCAGAGCAGGTGAGTTTATCGAGGAATATGAGCCACTCAGATGATTCCTGGGCTAATTCACACCGACACACTCGTTCACCTCGCACACGTGTGCGTTGACGGGGCTTTGATGGCAGATGTTTCAAGTGCTCTCTGCTAGTGGGAGATTCCTCTGGGAGGCAGTTCGTCTCTTCAGAGAGTTAAAAGCCCTTTTCAGGAACAATAGACAGCATGTTTGTGAACAAATCCCTGAAAAGCCGCACGTCTGTATGAATTATGTGCCTAATGGATGCATTATTTCATTATCTTGTCCTTTTTTTGGCTGCTTGTACTTGTGCTTGAACACAATTCGCAGTGAGGGGCTGTTTGCTTTCAAAGGAGTACTCCAGGGGCGGCTGATATAGATGGGATATAAAGAAAAAAGGGTTTCAAAATAAAGGTTAATTATGGCATCCACATCGCCGTCATCCCTCGGCAAAGCTGTTTATAATCCATAGGCGTGAATTGTTTTGAAACGCTTAACATTTCAAAACCATAACATTCGATTTGTTGGACTTGCAAACTACTGCATCTCTTATACATGAGTATTGACACAGCTTCGTCATTTTACCTGGCTAGACTGCTAATTAGCATGCCAATGGATACATGGCTAACCACAACAAAAAAAAAGGTGCGACATCAAAGTTAATAATAATAATAATAATAATAATAATAATAATCTTTATTTACGTAGCACTTTTCATACAAGCGGCAGCTCAGAGTTTTTTACAGACAGACAATAAAGCTTAACAGTAATAGTAGAAATTTTGAGTATTGATTTAAATCATAAGTGATTAAGATTAAGTGGCCCTTATTAGTCCACTGTCCACCAAGTTTCACTGCCTCATTTAACACACTAGTGAAGATACACACCAGGGTGCAGTGAACACACCTGCCCGGAGCGGTGGGCAGCCCCATCCACGGCACCCGGGGAGCAGTTGGGGGTTGGGTGTCTTGCTCAAGGACACCTCAGTCATGGACTGTCGGCTCTGGGGATCAAACTAGTGACCTTCTGGTTGCAAGGCTGGTTCCCTGACCTCCAGCCCACGACTGCCCAATATAACGTATAAGGCAATTCATTTTTATGAAGCAGGCAAATTCACAGTTTCTCTATTTGTTATGTTCGTTCAAACTTCTCAAAAAATGTTTTGCATTACAAAATTTAGGTTAGCTCACTGAGGCTAACCTGGCTGAGGGTGAGAGCGTTCTGCTCATCACTGTCCCCTCCTCCCCTTCTGCCCACTTGTATAACGTAGCTGTGACACACATCTAAAGGGTGAGTTGAAGTAGGTGAGGTTGTAGGAAGTACTGAAACTGGCCCTAGAAGCTGATTATACTGGACTTCTGTGGACATGACAACAGTAGTGCCACAAAAAAAGGCTGGCTGAGATGAGACTGACCAAGCCCAATGTGTAGATTAAGATAAAATAAGATAAGATAAGATAAGATGATCCTTTATTAGTCCCACAGTGGGGAAATTCACAGTATTACAGCAGCAGCAGAGTAACAGGAGTAAGGCACTCAGTAATAGAAACGGGAAACAGTGTAAACATTATCAACATTAAAAATAATAAAAATTAAAGCTAAATCTCTAAACTATTTACAACACGATAAGAATAAGAATAAAATAAGAGTTGCATAAGATCACAGAGCTTATGTATGATTCCATGTCCATTCCCTTAGATCCGTTATCCATTTGGGCTAATATTTATACATAAAATAAAAGCTAAATATTGCATAGACACAAATGAATATGAACTCTTTCATTTTGTTAACACTGAGAGTTATTTACAGTCGGATTGTGAGCATGTCATTGCACGGCAATGCTAAATTCAGAGCTTTACTTCATAAGAAGCTTGTTTTTATCTGATTTCCACCACTACAATAATGCTCATTCCCATTAGCACCCTTATGGGATGAGCTGTATTATGTTAATGCCAGGCTGACATTTGGAGCTTGTAACAGAGCCAGTTTACGGGGCATCTGGCCACTCCTATTCCTAACAGTCGAAATCTGGCATAGCGGCTACTGAGCGCTGATCGGTTAGCATTACTACCACTGAGAGCTGATTGGTTGCAATTACTGCCACTGAGAGCTGATTGGTTGCAATTACTGCCACTGAGAGCTGATTGGTTGCAATTACTGCCACTGAGAGCTGATTGGTTGGTGAGTTGATCAGCTCATTGGCTGGTTAAAGCAGCTTGTGCTCATTGATGTTGTGACGTTGCCAGAAAGAATAGCTGAGATCAAAAGCATTCAAAAATTTCACAGCAACGTTGTCCAGTTTGTCCAAAGGTTCATTTTGGGTTTGCTTTAGAGCGCCCTCTAGCGTCAGAAACACTCCCTAGAAATTCTCTGCCTTAATTTTTTACTATGTATAACTGTTTTACAGGCCTTCAGTCTCTCAGGACATAAATCTTGTCATGTTCTGTTCATGCTGTAGCTGATATAGTGTGAACGTCCTGTTGCAGCTGGGAAGGGATCTCAGATTTGTGCTACAGTGTGCAGGCCAGTCAAAAGTGTTATTTGTTTATTTATTTTCTAGCCCTGCCCTCAAATATTTTAACCAACTATTATGAATATTGCTGGAGCCTATCCCAGCAGTCATTGGGTGGAATGCATGATACACCCTGGGGCAGTCGTGGGCTGGTGGTCAGGGATCCAGCCTCATGACCGGAAGGTCGCCGGTTCGATCCCCAGAGCCGACAGCACATGACTGAGGTGTCCTTGAGCAAGACACCTAACTGTTCCCCGGGTGCTGTGGATTGGGCTGCCCACCGCTCCGGGCAAGTGTGCTCACTGCCCCCTAGTGTGTGTGCTCACTAGTGTGTATGTGGTGTTTCACTTCACGGATGGGTTAAATGAGGAGGTGAAATTTCCCCGTTGTGGGACTAATAAGGGTCACTTAATCTTAACCCTGGACAGAACGCCAGTCCATAGCAGGGCAGACACTTGCATTCACACCTAGAGACAAGTTAGCATGTCCAGTCAGACTGACTGCATGTCTTTGACAGTGGGAGGAGGAAACCCGCACAGAACATGCAAACTCCCTACAGAAAGGACGCTGGACGCCCAGCCAGGGACTCGAACCCAGGCCCTTTTTGCTGTGAGGTGACAGCGCCACTGTGCCACCATGCCGGCCCCTAGATGCCTGTGTGCAGATGGTCACACAACTGTCCATTGACTTCTATTGTAAGCAGGTTCA
This sequence comes from Pygocentrus nattereri, assembly GCF_015220715.1. Lineage (NCBI taxonomy): Eukaryota > Metazoa > Chordata > Actinopteri > Characiformes > Serrasalmidae > Pygocentrus > Pygocentrus nattereri. The sequence goes on along the minus strand of NC_051236.1, from coordinate 1,284,843 downwards.
GGTTAAAAGGTTTTCTGTTTTTTTTGGTCTGTTCAGGGAAGATTTTTTTGTTGAAACTGTCCATATGCTACAGATACGGCATATAGAGATTAGATTTTAAAATGCTGGAGTTTTCCTTTAATGACAACGCACCCACGTTAAACCTGCGTTCACCGTAACCTAAGAATGTCTTTGTCTTGTTGTCTGTTTTTTTCCGCTGATCCTTTTCAAGTTTTCCCTTGTTTTTTGTTTCTGGTGTATGTTCTTGGAGTGGCTTTGAAACAGGTTTCGCTGTGTGTTCAGAGAAACAAAGCCTGTGAACTGGCGCTGCGGGACACTCCAGCCTGTTGGCCTTTTCTGGAGCAGAGCTGTCTGCTCTGTAAAGAGCTTTAGGTGTCGGCCTTTTTGGCCTCGTTTACTGCATATATTTATTCCTATGACTCTCAGGCAGTAACTCGGAGCAGAAAGCCCTGAGAACAAAGCGCGCTGGTTTCAGGCACTGATCTGTTTCATGCAGTGCACTGTAGCTTCCCTGCTGCCCTGCTAACGCGCTAGAGGGGAAAATTGAGGATGATTTGCTCTGTAATTACACTGTCCATCAGGCACACACACACACACTCACACACACACACACACACACATGCTACACATAGATGCTTGGCACATGTTCAGGCAGGCACACACACACAGACCACATCAAACCTTTATTTATACCCAGACGGTAATCTGGTATATGGCATTGTATGGATTGTACATTTATTGGGAATATTATCATATTTGGATTTCTCTTATATCCAATTTATATTAGTTATGGACCAACTTATTTGAAATTGATCTAAAATTGAAATATACCAAATTATTTAGAAAATTTCAAGTATGAGACATTTCAGTCATAAATCACCATTTATAAACATACATATTTGTGTCAAACATTTATGCGTGATCCATGTATCAGACAGAAAATATATATGTGATTCATATATTATGCATTGTTAATTATACATAATTAACAATATGTGATTGAAAACATTATTCATATATATCGTTGTTGTCGGAAGAAAACCTCACGTCTCCAAAATGGGAACTTTACAGGAGAAGGAAAAAACCTACTTTACTTTTAATGGAAGTCAATGGAACCAGAATTTTTACCAAGTCATTTTGGGCGGTTTCTGTTGGTCCCTTCATGATAATATTCACACACAATATATAGGACAACAGGTAGTTTCAAATTATGTCAAAAGCTGCAAAATGTCAAATTTCCGTATGGGTATAGTGTGTTTCATGCAAACATTCCAACAGCATAGGCTGACCAGTAAGGTGAAGGTGGTAAGTCCCATGCTGGGAAAGAAAACTGAAATGAAAGAGTGGTTTGGTGTGAAGGGCTCCAGGTCACTGCTCTTCACAGCAGTGGCGATAACTCTGCAGAGAGTTCGGCGTAAGCTTCATATCTGAACACTCAGCAGAGGAATTCTACTTGAATCGTGTTTGATTCTACGTGATTCTGTGTTAATGTGGACACCTGTGCGAGTGAGTGAGCAGAGCACTGCAGTATATCGTTTAATGTCAGGGAATAAGGTGAGCTAACTGGCGAGCAACATTGCTAATTAACCAATATGCAGCATAAAATGACCAAAAGGCCTTTAAATCATGAATTGTGGTTATTATTATGGTTTGGTCTGTCATAAACAGATGGGAAATGAACTAGAACTGTAACTAGAACAGGGCGGCACAGCGGCGCGGTGGGCGGCACTGTCGCCTCACAGCGAGGAGGGCCTGGGTTCGATTCCCCTGTCGGGTGACTGGATGGATGTGAAAACGGATAGAAAACCATAGAAAATGGATGGATGTAACTAGAACTATAAGTTCAGCTGGTTTTTGGGTCAGTTCTTATTTTGAATATGCAGCAGGAAAACACATTTATACAGCACATATTACTTTATTAAACCCTGCTCTGAAATGTGCGGCTGCTGCAGGTTCACCATAGTATGGTAACAAATGACCATCTATTGACCTGGGAAGATCAGTTTAAAAGCTTTATTTTTCCGACATTTGTGTAAATACTTCTCAGAATCAACATAAAAAGGCAGAAAGTTGGTTCTTTGCTGTTGTGACGTTACACAGATTTGTCCTACGGCTATTATAATCAACAGTCTTTTCAATCAACTGGTTTTTAAATCTAGAAAATGTTCTCCTAACTGTGTTAAGATGCAAGATGCAGGGTGTTTGGTTAGTGTAGTGGGTAACACCTCTGCCTTCTACACTGTAGACTGGGGTTCAATCCCCACCTGGGTAAACACCCTACACTACACCAATAAGAGTCCTTGGGCAAGACTCCTAACACCACCTTCCCCTACCTGTGTAAAATGATCAAACTGTAAGTCGCTCTGGATAAGAGCGTCAGCCAAACGCCATAAATGTAAATGTAAATGTAAATCGAAGTAAAGAATTTGAATGAAAATGACAAGCAAAGGCAAAAAGTGAAGAAAGTAAAAAATCGACATGCACAGAGAAAAAACACAGACAGACAAAGACGGAGACACAGATATAGACACACAGACAGACAGACAGACAGACAGACACCCCAACGCCGGCGCAGAATCTGAATAATGATGAGTGTTAAAGGAATTCCACAGTGACAGACAAGGGAAGGAAGGGTTGTGATGATGGTGTATCCGCTGCGGTCTTCAGTACGGCTCCCGCTCAGTGTATATTTGTGCATGCGCTTCCTCTCTGGAGAGACATTAGCATGAAGTATATAGAAACAGTGGGGCACAGGGGAGCCGTCATGGCCTACAGTCTGGAAACGGCAGAAATCAATAGCGCAGCATGGGTAAAGAGTGGAGTCCCATATGAACAGCACAGCTTGAGGGTGGAGAGGGGCTGTATATGGGAGTCAGAGGGTTAGCTGTAAACCTGCCCACCCCCCTTCACATCCCCCACTCGTCTGGGATGATCCAGCGCGTGTGAATCAGAGGAGCGGAAACTGTGTGAGACTTTTTGGCAAAGGTGTTCGGTTCTGACCACTGAGCATTACTCATACAGGAGACAGCAGGATGGGTTTAAAGCCAAAGCTTAGACGATACACAGGAGAAGAGCGAGCGCTGCGACCGTTCTCTGGGTTGCCTGCTCAAGGCTGGGAGAAATAACGTCATGACGCCTGGAAACATTTTCACGACGCATGGTTTGTATCACAATGTGTAGTTCTGCTCTGAACAAGTTGGAATGGACTAAATGCTGAAAAGTAGCGCCACATTTGAAAAAGGCTATAAAAACTGAGGACAATCCTTTTTTTAGCAATTCAGTGTTTGCAAAAATAAACTGTCCCAGAAGAAAAGGAGGAAAAATTTATTAAAGTGGAAAATGTATTGTTTACAGGGAAAAATGGAATACGTTAGCAGCATAATGTGAGGAGATGTGATAGTAAACAGGTGGGTTAGTGTAAATGGGCTGTTTTCTGTGACATCACAGAAACAGTGATAATTCAGAGTGGGCTGCATTTGGAATTGACTGTGGAGTGAATGTTTTGAATGGAAATTTCGGTTTTCCCAGATTTTGTCTCTTTAACCTCTTCAACGCACTTGGTCATGTTCTTCATATCGTTCATACTCCATAAGCTCCATTCAGAAGCTGGGCGTCGTGTGAGGCTGTAGCTCTTCTCTCCAGTCTAATAGACGGTGACGTCATTTTAAACCCTTATAATAAAAGAAGCTGAACTTTGTTTTTCTACTGAAAGTCGAGCCGTTTTTCCCCAAATCTGGGCTCTAAACTATAAACAGACGGCGTCTCTTCAGTGATCTGCTCTGGAAACATCACTTTTAGAAAACAACACAAAGAGCGGCGGAGATTTTTGGCCTTCAGCAGTAAATTGTGAGCGTGTAGTGATGTGTGGAGATCAGAAAACACAGGTTCTGTTAACTTGAGGTGAGATTTTAAAAAACCTAAATACATAAATAAAAAATGACATTTATTTCATGCAGTTACTGAATAATTTGCTTTATGATTTGGTCGCATAAATTCAGATGGACAACCCAAAATATACCCTGGAGCATAAGAGGTTAAATATTAAAAACCATTTATGAAAAAGTAATTTAGATTTTTTACTTAATATTTCCAGTATTCTGTGAAAATAATGATAAAATGATAAATAATATACTATAAAGATCTGTTTACATTGATGTTGTTTAAGGATTTATGGATATTAAACGTATTACAACTTCATTCTTAATATTGTGCAGCTTGCTCAGTCGTTTTAGAAACATCATTCTGGACCCATCTAACATTTCTTCATTTTTATTTAGCTACTAATAATTTTAAACACGTGGAGTCGTACGGTGAACGTATTAGATTCGTAATTAGGTCAATGCATTCGTTTCGGCTTTACATGGTTAAAAATAGTGATTGCAAACTTTGGAATAGGAGGTTCTGCAGTTGTTCAGTGTTCAAGTACCTACGATACCTATAATATACACACTGGCCACTTTATTAGGTACACCTGTTCAGTTGCTTGTTAACACAAATAGCTAATCAGCCAATCACACGGCCGCAGCTCACTGCATTTAGGCATGTAGAGGTGGTCAAGACGACTTGCTGAAGTGCAGACCGAGCATCAGAACGGGGAAGAAAGGGGATTTAAGGGGCTTTGAACGTGGCGTGGTTGTTGGTGCCAGACGGGCTGGTCTGAGTATTTCAGAAACTGCTGATCTGCTGGGATTTTCACACTCAACCATCTCTAGGGTTTACAGAGAACGGTCCGAAAAAGAGGAAATATCCAGTGAGCGGTCAGTTGTGTGGACGAAAATGCCTTGTTGATGTGAGAGGTCAGAGGAGAACGGGCAGACTGGTTTCCAACACCTTGTTGAAAGTGTGGCATGAAGAATTAAGACAGTTCTGAAGGAAAAAGGGGGTCCAGCCTTTTACTAGCAAGGTGTACCTAATAAAGTGGCCGGTGAGTGTACCATGTATCATGACAGCATTTTTAGGATAACAATAACATATCGTGATATATTCCCTAGTGAGTCAGTAGGAGGTGAGCATCAGCAGCAGTACAGTAGGCCTCGTTTCTTTTGTAGTGGTGGGCTTTTCGACTGGTCAGGACAATGCAAGCTTTGGTCACCTTTCAGAACAGAGTGCTAATCTGTGTGAGATTGACCCAAAATAGTGGTCTATGAGTGGTCAAGGCGAACGAGGGACCATGTCAGCACCGCATTAGAAGGTGAATCACCGGTGTGAAGGTCAAGCCAGAGGTGGCCCTGATTTCCAGGCAAAAAAACCCGCAGGTTTCTGATTCCCTCCTGGTGAACGAAGCCTCCAGAGAGACATGATGAGGCAGGATTTCCTGCTGTGAGTCAGACTTTCTTCTGTTCTTCATGTTGTGTGAAAGTAGACTCCCTCAGTTCCACCATCAAGTCCTACTATCTGTAGTTGTCACTGGAGGCAGAAACAGAGGCTACAAGCTGGTCAACACATCATGGCCTGAGGATAGTAAGCCTCGGCAAACAAGACTGGACAAAAGTGGGCTAGGAAAAAACTCTTTGAATACTTTCCTTTAGTAAAAGTAAAAGAAAACCTGACAAAAGTACAGATAACATGAATATATTATTATTATTATTGTTCTTGTTGTTGTGGTTGAACAACAACCATAATACTACTACTACTAATAATAATAATAATATTTCTTTCTATTTCATACATAAAAATGCAGCTCAAAGTGCTTCACAGTACAATAAAATAAAATATTAGGGCAGGTTGTTTAAAACAGACAGGACACGAAAGAACAAGAAAAGAAAAGAAAACAACAAGAAAATTAGATCAATAAAAACCAAACGTAAAAGCAATAAACAAATAAATCAATTTAAATTTAAAAATGAAATAAATTTAAACGGAAAACAATGGCATGCTACAAAAGAATTCTTAATAAACACAAAAGGACAGGGTATAAAAAGATAATTATATTTTCTTTAATAGTATATTTAAAAAATTAAAAATAATTATTTAAAAAATATTTAAAATCTCAAGTTCTATTTTTATCTACTTTTATCTTTTATTCACTTTATTTTAAATTTTCTTTTAATTTAAAATGATTAAATGTAGTTATTATTTTCTTTGTCATGTCAATCCCTGTTTATGTAAACGCTCGGCTACATTGAAAATGAGGGTTGCCCTCAATGTACTTCCGAGTCAAAATAAAGGTTGATTGATTGATTGATTGATTTAATATTTAAAAATAGTATATTTCCATTTTTTTAACTACATAAGACTCAAAGATCAAGAGCTCTTCACTAAAGAAAATAGAACCATGAACACTCAAAGAGACCTTTGTTTTTTGAACAGGGTTCTATGTAGCACCACAAAGGGTTCTTCTGTTGTTACAGGTTGGACATCTCGTGTGAAATGCTCTGTTTTCTAGAGAAACTTACTGTGTGAGAATTGTTCATAGTGGCATTGATAGGAACCAGGCATCCACTTCTAAAAGCTCCCTCACAGAATGATCACATGAAATGGTTATGAATGCTCAGCCTGATGTCTGACACATTTATTTTTACAGCGGTTTTGTGATGAAATTTTGGTTTACAATGTGTTTTAATTCATTCACGGTGGAGGGACACATGTAGTGTGTTGCAAGGCAAAATAGTCCCAAAAGAAAACCTATTTTGTCAGATTTATGACTATTTGAACATCATTAACATTATATATATAAACTCAAAGGACATGTGAAGGTTCACTGGTGGCTTTGGATAGTAAATAAAACAGCAATGTTTGTGTTGTACACATTGTGACTCCTGGTTCCTATCACCACTAAAGAAAGGGTAGATTTCCCCTTTAAACAGAGAGCATAGTAAGGCCTGTTAAATTGAATGTAGTGCGGTACAGGGCCTGGGTTCGATTCCCGGCCGGGTGACCGGGGTCCTCTCTGTGTGGAGTCTGCATGTTCTCCCCGTGTCTGTGTGGGTTTCCTCTGGGTTCTCCGGTTCTCCCACAGTCTTAAGACATGCGTTCAGGCCAACTGGACATGCTAAACTGCCCCTAGGTGTGAGTGAGTGTGTATGTGTGTGTGTGAATGTCTGTCTGTCTGCCCTGCTATGGACTGGTGACCCATCCAGGGTATATCCTGCCTTCCACCCAATGACTGCTGGGTTAGGCTCCAGCTCCCCTGCGACCCAGAATGATAAGTGGCTTAGAACCTTTGTGTGTGTGTATTGCACAGTGATGCGCTACTGGTGTGTTGAGTCTGAGTGTTAAACTAGTCTTATAAATAGTGTTAAAAGTCTGCATAGCCTCCTCGACTTGCTGATAAGGAGCCATTTATATGTCTGTGTAAAGAACCAGGAGTTGCCTTCATTCAGATGAAGTGCTGGTGTTAAATTCACACCTGAGGTGTTAAACTAGTCGGCAGTGTATGGTGCACAGCTACTCCAGTTTCAAGTCTCAAGTGCTCACTTTGGGCTAGGTTGAGTTTACATCGATGATTTTGTCGTGCATCTTTACTCCATGACAACTGCCACAATGCGGCTCTGCCATCTCCCACTGCCAGCTCTGCTCTTGGGGTCTCAGGTTATCAGACAGGAGCTTCACCTGGCAATGAAAATGAGCAGCGTCAGCACAATGGATTCATCACAGCGAACAATATGACCTGGGCTCAGGCTGAAACCTGATGCTCGCCGAGTGTGCCCTGCCCCAGTCCACTGCTTTAAAGCCCTGAGAGACAGATGATCTGGGGAAAAGGTGCCAAACAGGAGTCATCCTCGACTGTCAGTAACGTATGATTCACCCTGGGGTGGAGATGGAGACAATGAGGAGGTCTGATGACCCTGTTTGAACCAGTGTAAGTGATACGCTCATGTCTAGAAGAACAAGGATTAGCCTTGAGTAAAGCCAAGTTTATACAGTAGTATAACCAAGGCTGTGAATGGCTGACTGATATCCATCAGAGACAGCAGCATACGTTTTCACATACACTTATACTGTACGCTCTCAGAAGTTATGGTTCTTTAAGAGTTGTTTAGTAAGGAAAGTGGTTCTTTATAGAACCATGAACACTCAAAGAACCCTTTGCATAATTAAAGGCCAGGAAACACCCTGGGCAGGTCACCAGTCCATCACAGAGCAGACACACAGACTCAGATAGAACATGCGATGGCAAATTATGTACAAGGATGAATCTATATAGAGGAAATTAAAGGCAAAATGCATAATTGATATTGCTGTCTTAGAGACGTGAGTAATGCAAGTAAGCAATGAGTTGTTCAGTTAGTGACTTTAATGCATTGCAGTACTTTGTTGTGGGAAAAAGTGATCATATTACTGTATTACATTACTTTGCACTGTGTTGCCTCCAACACTAGTCTCAAATGTGTCTCTGTTAACCACATTATTCAATTGCCTAGACACCTCCTGGTTCCCTCCAGCCCCTGGTTCATATCACCACCACTGTAAAGAAACATGGGTAACACTTTACTGTAGGGTGCTGTTCATAAGGCAACATGACACCTACATAAGGTTGTCATAACAACTGACACAACCCTACATAACTGTTTATAAATGCTTGTTCGCAAAATGCAAAAATCGTCATTCGCTATAAAGGTTACATTTGCCAATTTTGATCAAAGTCTGCTAAAGGAGCCTTTATGACAGATGACGCCTGTTGTAGTCAGCATTTATAAGCAGTTATGTAGGGTTATGTCATGTAGGTGTCATGTAGTCTTATGAACAGCACCCTACAGCAAAGTGTTTCCGAAGTATGAGTTTGTTTCTCTACAATGAACCATTGCAACCACATTTGCATCGGCTGTGAGAGGAAATAAAAAGCCTTATTAAATATGAATGTTTTCCAGAACGATTAAACGCTGGAATGGATTCACTTTGCACTCTCTTAGCAGTGTTTCACATAAACCCTAATTCAGTTTGAATCCCATGCGCTGAGAGTAATGTAATTGAATTAGGTCTGTGCCATATGGCAGGGAAAAGCTAGATCTTACTCTTGCAGTATATTTGTGGCTTTTTCCCCCTGACAGTCGTGGAGGCTTTTCTGCCCCCAGTATGAACTAGCATGTTCTTTTGCAAGAGCGATGTTGCGGATAATTCATTGCTATTTATTCAGCACAAGAGTTCCTCATTTCCTAACAGCATTCCATTCTGAGTCAGCAGGAAGGAGGACATAGGTCTCCATCGCTAAAGTGAGGGTGAAAACTTCCTGTAAGTGAAACATGAAGATGTACAGGATGTAGTAGATGAACAGCGATGTGTTCACACTCATGTTAGGATGATTTAGAGCTGTAGTAGTTTAGAATAAACACTGGAAAAAGGACATATAAGATGTTCAGTAGAAACTGACTGTGTACATACACACACTACATGGACGAAGGTAGCGGGACACCGACACGTTACACCGACAGGAGCTTTTATGACATCCATTCATTTCTAAGCAGCTTCTCCCTCAGAGTCATGGGGGGGGGTGCTGGAGCCTATCCCAGCGGTCATCGGGCAGAAGGCAGGATACACCCTGGTCGACAGTCCATCGCAGGGCAGACAGACAGACACAGATAGTCACTCACACCTAGGGGCAATTTTGCATGTCCAGTTGGCCGGACTGCATGTCTTTGGACTGTGGGAGGAAACCGGAGAACCCGTGGGAAACCCACGCAGACACGGGGAGAACATGCAAACTCCACACAGAGAGGAGCCCGGTCACCCGGCTGGGGAATCGAACCCAGGCCCTCCTCGCTGTGAGGCGACAGCGCTACCATATCCATACGCATTAATATGGAGCAGGTCCCCTTTGCTGCTATAACAGCTTCTACTCTTCTGGGAAGCTGACTGTGGGAATTTCTGCTCATTCATCCAGAAAAGCATTTGTGGGGTTTAATGCTGATGTTGGTTGAGAGGGTCTGGCTCACAATCTCTGCTCTGATTCACCCCAAAGTTGTTGGATGGGGTTGAGGTCAGGGCTCTGTGAGGGCCAGCCAAGTTCTTCTACACCAAACTCACCCAGCCAGGCCTTTATGGAGGCTGCTTTGTGCACTGGGGCTCAGTCACGCTGGGACAGAAAAGAACCTTCCTGGAACTGTTCCCACAAACTTAATCATACAATTGTCCAAAATGTCTTAGTATGCTGAAAAACAACCCCATATCATTATCCCTCCTCCACCAAACTTTACAGTTGGCTCAGTGCAGTCAGCCTGGTAGAGTTCTTCTGGCATTCACCAAACTCAGACTCATCCATCCACTCCACCATGATGCTTGGCATTGTGTTTAGTGATGTAAGGTTTGCATGCAGCTTATCAGCCACGGAAAACCTGCCATGGAGCTCCCAGTGCACAGTATTTGTGCTGACGTTAAAACCAGAGGAGGTTTGAACTCTGCAGTTATTGATCAGCAGAGCCTTGGTGACTTTTATGTTCTATGCCCCTCAGAGCATCGGTGACCTGCTCTGTAACTTCACGTGGTCTGTCACTTCATGGCTGAGTTGCTGTGGTTCCTAAACAGTTGCTGAGTTGCTGTGGTTCCTCGCTTTTCAAAAATACCACTTGCAGTTAATCGTGAAAAATCTAGGAGGGATGAAATTTCATGAACTGAGTTCTTGCAGCGGTGGCATCCTATTAATTACAGCAGCACATTCAAATTCAGTGAGCTCTTTAGAACGACCCATTTTTTCACCACTGCATGGCCTTGATTTTATATAGCTGTGGCGATGGGACTGAATGAAACACCCTAATTCAATGATTAACAGGTGTGTCCCATTATCATCACCACTACATTCTATGTATAGATTTCCAGTTATTTAGTACAGTTTTCACTGTCAGAAAGAATGTGCCCATGCAGTGTGACATTCAGTCAATGGTTAACTCGCCTCCAGGTCATTGTCCATTCCTCTGACCCCTGGGAAGATAAAAGAATCCTTTCATCCCATTCATTTCCTGCATACAATATTTAAACCAAGTCCACTTCTCCCTCCAAAGCACAACAGAGCCCACCATCCCCCTGGGACTTTATCAGTGGGGGCAGACAGACAGCATGCGAGTGACGTTAGGCAGCAGCATCGTTCACCTCCCCCTTCTGCTCTGCTCTGTGGCATCTGTGGCACATACACCCACTGTTTGCTGGTTCAGTGGCTTTAGCAGCACACGGTTCTCTGACCTTGTGCCCACAACAAGCCCCAAATCTTCATCTGAACAGACATCTCAATGGTGTGGCAGTGGCAGGACCACACCTCCACACCCGCCCCTTTGCGGTCACTCTTTAAACCCACTGAGTATACACAAAAGCAGGGCCTGACTGTGTAGCGAAGCCCTTTCTCCCTACTGCACCAGCACTTACAGCTTCTCTCTTATTCAATGTGACGAGACACTCAGAGATGTGTAGTAACTTGTTTGGGCCTCCTGTCATGGGGGGGGGAACAAAAGAGCCCAACAAAAATCTTGTGCCAGAAGATCTGAGAGCCCCCTCAATTTTGGACAGAATAGTTTTGAACATTTTAGTTTACTTGCACCATTACAAACACACACACACACACACTTTCTAAGCCGTGTATCCTTCTGGTCACCAGTCCATCACAGGGCAGACAGATACATACATTCACTGACACCTAGGGGCAATTTAGCAATGGACAGTGGGAGGAAGCAGGAGCACCCGGAGGAAATCATGCAGACTCGTGGAGACCATGCACAGAAGGGATGCGGGTAGCCCGGCCAGGAATCAAACCCTGGCCCTTCTTGCTGTGAGCCAAGCAATCAGCACTACCCACTGGGCCACCGTGCCACCTTCATTACCAACAGTCACATTATCTTTCACAATGATTTTTAGGTTTTTACTTTTTTGCATGCTTTAAGGCACAGTTAATGCTTATTTGCCGAATTTAACAAAAGATTTTTTTGGGAAAAAGCAAAACAAAACATAAATGTGACTGGTGCAAAAGTTATGGCACCTTTGTACTTAAACTCAACAAATAACCCGAAGTTGCGCATAAACATTCGCAAGAAAGTGTCATATTTAAATTTGTTCCCTGTAGAAAATGTGTTTTCAATCAAGGTAATTTGGCTGAGGGTATTCAAACTTTTGCACAAGAGCGTACTTTTACTTGAATAATGGGAATACTGAGACTACTGTGCCCACCTACTCTGTGACACCAACACTTGATCAGAAATCAGGAGTGAATGAGAGAAACTGGACTCTTAACAAGAGTGTGAAGGAACCTGCTTGCTGAAAAACTCTAAATAGTCTATTTACAGGACAGCCAGCTACATAATACCAAAAAACTTAGGATGCTCTAATCTGATTTGCTGCTTAACCAGATCAGTGCCAAACCTGATTATTCTTCATTTGGAATTCTCAGTCCAATGAAACTCTTAGGACTCTATTTTTATTGGGATCATTTTTAGTGGCCTTTGCTCTTATTCATATTGCTTTGTCTTATTACTTATGTGTTTTTTTAATTGCCTTTGTGTTTTAAAGTCCAACAGTATCCAGACATCCCTTCTTATAAGTGAGTTTAGTTACTTTATGGGTGCACCCATTGCTGACACTCAGGCATTCAATCACTAGATCCCCATAAAAAGTTACTGATCAATAAAAGGTGAGGCCGCACATAAGCCCCCCCAGCACTGGGCTTTGGAACAGTGGAACTGCATTCTCTGAGGTGATGGAGTGCTATACAACACCTTCGGGATGAGCTGGAGATGCATTTGTGATGCTCTTGTGGCTGAATGCAAACAATTCCTCACACCAATGTTCCAACAGCCTTCCCAGAAGAGGAGAGGCTGTTACAGCAGGAAAGGGGACAACTCCCTATTAATACCCCTTCAGAAGATACACTAGGCGAACAGTTGTCTTCAAGCCTTTGGATGTATAGTGTATGTGCATGTAACTATAAATTAGCTCTTCTTGTGAGACGCTAAAAATTGAAGGAATGAATGAAGTTCAAAATTCATGCTGTTGCTAATCCACCTGCTCTAGAAGGCCGATCCCAGAATACATACATACCAGGCCTTCAGCTGGCCTGTGTGCATGTTTGTTTTCAGACAGCTGCTCACCCATCAGGCCTGTGCGCACCCTCTGCATGCATGCAAGAGGTGACATGTTTTTACAGGCCTCATACAGGCAATTAATCTGCCTCTCACTGTACACAGTAATTGATGTCACATGACCATGAACCTTGACGATGGAGACTGATTATGTGTTTGGCAGCCGGGGCGGATCTGCCTCATCCCAATGTGAGGTGCACACAAGAGAGGAACTCATTAATATTGATCAGTGTGTTAAATGTGACCATGAGTGACAGCTGCGTGATCTGAAGAAAAGACTATATTGTGATGATATTGCTACATGTTGTAATGCAGTCTTGCACCTGCATCATTTTGAGTGAAATCAGTTATGTTTGTTGGGTAATGTGAAAGCCTTGATTCATCTAAGACGCCCAAAGAACATCTGTGGTTGGTCAGGAACGCTCACAACACACAATAAAACCTATATTTAAAGCCTGCCTATATTTGAAGCCTGGTTTGAGGATCATGAACATAAAGGATATGTAGATACTACTTCTGTTAGTGAATTAATCTCCATAGAAAAGCATTGACTAATAGAATGGGACTCTGGAACAGCTGCACATGAGTCTCCACGCCCAATGCCAAGCAGCACTGGAGCTGCATTCTCTGGAGTGATCTTTGGGATGAGCTGAAGCTCCAGAACTATTCATCTAACATAAGTACCTGACCTCACTAATGATTTTTGCAGCTGAAGGCAATCAAATCCTCACAGCAACGGTCCAACATCTAGTATAAAGCCTTCCCTTATCTAGAGTATGTTGCTGCATAATCCAGTCAATGAAATGTAGTTATTGTGTGTGGTTTGATATAAAATGAGTCATTGTTGGGCAGATTTCTTCTACAGTGGAACCAGGTGTCAAGGCCTACAACACAAATATAGTCATTTTATTTACTATACAAAGTGACCAGTGAACCTACACCTGTCAAGTTCCACCATGAATTAAATTAATATTCATTTTAGGCCAAAACCTTCTTTTATACTGTCATAAAACCAACAGGCCTCATTCACCAAATTTTTTTTAAGACACATATGCCAGACCTGGGCCAGAATAGTTCTGCCATCTGAAACGACTGGTTCTGTTCCAGATACATCCTACATCTTTTGGTCAACTTCTGGCCCAGATTAGGCACAGCTGTGTGGTTGGTTGAATCGTGGCCCTAATCTGGTATGTATATGCCCCACATCTAGCAATTGGGATCGGTCTGCCCAAGTGCCATCAATCCATGTGGCGAGTGAGCCGGATGAAAATGTGTGGGGGGATGTAGGTCTGGTGCAGATCTGTTCCAGATATGGCCCACATCTTGTGGTCAGCTTATGGACCAGATCAGGCCCAATTGTGTGGTTCACTTTTGGCTGACGTGTGGCCCTAATCCGGGACGTATGTGGCCCACATCTAGTGCGAGCGGTCCACCCAAATGCTGTCAATGTGGCAAGTGGGCCAGATGAAAATGAGGGCCAGATCTGGGCCAGAAAAATCTGGGAGGTCCTAAGAAAAGTCTTCATCAGATTCATGATGTGTTCTTAAATCACAGAACTGTTCACACCTTTGTGCTTGTGACTGTGTGTATATTCTGTTCTAAGCCAAGAACTCCCAAATAAGAAAACGTGAACAATGTCAGAATCTTCATTAAAACTGCAGAAGTAGGTTTTAAGAAGATTTTTTTGATGAACGTGGCCCATATCTCAGACATCAAACAGTGTATTTACACTATGTCTCTATGAGGGAACTTTTAGAGACAGTGCACTCTTCAGACATCTGGTTCCTATCACCACCACTATTTAGATCTGAACCATTAAATTATGCAGACATCTTTGTTCCTTTTTAATGCCCTTCATTTGGGAAGTAAGGAATAAGCAGGTTTCTACAGAAATGGTAAGAGAGAGCGAAAGACTAATTACTTTCCGCTTCAGAACTATTAGAAATGTGTGAGTGCTTGAAGGCCTCTTGTAGAAATGCATGGCTTTTATTATGAAATCCCACTGAGATGGAAGTCACACTTCCAGATGCAGTCAAAACCGATTCATTCACATGTCTGATAACCATCTTATCTTTACTTTTAAACCCAAACAGCAGTCTAGACCGATCTTTGCACTCATTTCCAGTTGACAGCCATTTCAACAAAGGATTGCATGCTGATAGCGCGTTTACATCCAGAAATTCGATCAGATAGAAATGACTCTGCATGAAGCGTTTCTCCCTGAGCTTCTCCCCTGGGATCTTACCCCTCCTACTGGTTTCATTTAGCCACTACAACAGACGGCTGGCCAAGCACCACATCGTGGGAGTCCTGATGAACAGCACTCTATTGTCCCCTAATAGAAAGAAAGACAATAAGCACTCAGGAGGAGAGTAGCTGCCACTGCAGTGAAAGACGTCCTCTGTGCGACCCATGACGCGTAGACACTTCTCCACACACAGATTACATCAGAGCAGGGTGAGTCAGAGAATGAGGTCATCAGCGTTTGTCCAGCTGAGGTAGGGATACAAGACAAAAGTAGGGGTCAGGTTAGACGGGGCTGCCTTGCTGGATAACATGATCTGTTATCCTATTACAAGCGGGAATGCTCGGTGTGGATGGTTTAGGCTGGGATTAGTCTTATACATAACATGCCTTATCACTGGTAATGCACTGATGCCTACAGGGTAGGGCTGCACAATGTCATTGTATGCAAAAGTTTGGGCGTCCTTAGTCAGACGACATGGTCTTGTTGATTTTCTAAGTGTAAATAAGTGAACAAATCCTCTACAAGGAGCACATTTTAATGCACAATTACTAGTTATTTGCTGAATTTAACATAATGGGAAAATAATCTAACATAAATTGTGGCCTGTGCAAAAGTTATGACACGTGTAACTTGGCAAATAAACAGAAATTGTCCAATAAAATTGATATTTGGTCAAATTGTGCAATAAAATTGATGTGGTGCGGTGGTGCGGTGGGTAGTGCTGTTGCCTCACAGCGAGGAGGGCCTGGGTTCGATTCCCCAGCCGGGTGACCAGGGTCCTTTCTGTGTGGAGTTTGCATGTTCTCCCCGTGTCTGCGTGGGGTTCCTCTGGGTTCTCCAGTTTCCTCCCACAGTCCAAAGACATGCAGTCAGGCCAATTGGACATGTTACGTTGCCCCTGGGTGTGAGTTCGTGGTGGCTGGCTGTCTGTTTGTCTGTCTGCCCTGTGATGGACTGGCGACCTGTCTGGGGTGCCTTCCGCCTGATGACTGCTGGGATGGGCTTCAGCACCTCCCCTGCAACCCTGACGGAGAAGTGGCTTAGAAAATGGATGGATAGAATATTTAGGTTAGTTCACTGTAAACTGTTAGAATGAAGGTTCTGTGCAGGTACATTTTTCGAGGTGTGTGGAGTCAATACAACTTATCCCTGTTGTTCCCTGACTAAAGATACTCTTGAGATACCTTTGATGGTACCATACCAGTGAAGAGACGGTTTAGTACCTTTATTTCTTAGAGCGTAGAAAGTGTGTTGACTTATATTCACAACAACAC
The DNA here is from genome assembly GCF_015220715.1 of Pygocentrus nattereri. Taxonomy (NCBI): domain Eukaryota; kingdom Metazoa; phylum Chordata; class Actinopteri; order Characiformes; family Serrasalmidae; genus Pygocentrus; species Pygocentrus nattereri. Next base: position 1,268,326 of record NC_051236.1, on the reverse strand, counting down.
ATGTCATTTTACTGGGGTTGTTCAAACTTTGGTAAACATCCGTATTAGCCTTTCTGATACCAAGATCAATATATGTGAGTGTTTAAAGTTATTCTGACCAATAATGATAATAATAAAGGGCCGCACTTTATTTGGATAGCCCACTATAGTCCCCTATAGATTCTCTAGATAGTTAACAAACTATCTGTTGAAGCTCTATTGATTCTAAACAGTGGTGGGGTTAGGGCTAGGATTTGGCCCAGGGTTAGGTCTAGGGCCAGGGTGAGGGTTGGGCTTAGGGTTTGGGCTGAGGTTAAGGTTAGAGTTAGGATTAGAGCCATGATTAGAGTTAAAGAATCACCCAAAACATCTCCCAACCTGCTCAAACCACATCCAGGTCTTCATTAAAGCTGTGTAGCTGAACACAATGGGCAGCCACTTTAGACAGATGTTGGGCATTATTCTGACTACCCTTCATGGTCATGCACATCATCCAGGCATATTGACATTACAGACCACCTGTAATTTTATCTAGGAATACCTGTGCCACCTTAATGAGGACCTGAAAGTGGCTTGAGTAGATTAAGAGGCAGTGTTGGGGAGGTATTTTGGGAAAACATTTGGGTGACTATTGACTTCTAGTGTTCGTTAGCAGCATTAGCCTCATAGCTCATAGTGCTAAACTGAAGAACACGGTTTTGACACCAGATATTTTTTGGCTGGTCGATTATATCTGAGGCAAGTGGGAATATGTGTAGGTTTCGTTTTTTGCCAAACTATTCCTTTAACACCTTAACAAGCCATGAGTTTGTTATTACAGACTTTTATAACCTAAGAATAGCTCCATTAGTTTTATATTGAAGTCCCTGTCGTAACTGGGTTTGTATGAAATAAACCTGCGTTGTTAAGGGGTTAATTCATTGCAGACAACCACACAACAGTAGGCCTGTTCAGACAGTCTATATGGGATGTGTTTGTGCTACTGTTGTGAACATATTTTGTTATTGACTTTTTCTGACCAAATGAATTATTGTCAACCAAAACCTTTATAGTATTATAGGAAAACTATATGAACTAGGTCATAGGCCTGTGGCAGCTCTCTGTAATTAATTATGCGCTGGTGTTGTTTGTTGAATCATTACTGAGTAACTCCTTCTGTAAAGGTTTTCTCTTTAGCGCGGCGAGACTGAAGAGTAAGGCTTTGTTTTAGTGCACAGACGGCTGTCTGTTTTAATCTGGTCATAAAGCACAGCTTCAGCAGAACAGCTGTGTTTACATCCAACCTGGAGGCAGCGTGTGAACCCACAGCACCGTGTGTGTGTGTGTGTGTGTGTGTGTGTGTGTGTGTGTGTGTGTGTGTGTGTGTGTGTGTGTGTGTTTGTTTTGGTCTCTGTGCTGATTACTGCTTTGTCTAGTACAGTAATACTACAGACTGAAGCTCGGAGAGCTGACACAGCCTCATTTATTATTGAAGCAAACAGACCTTTCCAACCTCTCTCTCTCTCTCTCTCTCTCTCTCTCTGTCCTCCTCACATAGCCTCTCTCTCTCTCTCTCTCTCTCTGTCCTCCTCACATAGCCTCTCTCTCTCTCTCTCTGTCTCTCTCTCTCTCTCTCTCTCTCTCTCTCTCTCTGTCCTCCTCACATAGCCTCTCTCTCTCTCTCTCTCTCTCTGTCCTCCTCACACAACCTCTCTCTCTCTCTCTCTCTCTCTCTCTCTCTCTCTCTCTCTCTCTGTCTCTGTCTCTCTGTCCTCCTCACACAACCTCCCTCTCTCTCTCTCTCTCTCTCTCTCTCTCTCTCTCTCTCTCTCTCTCTCCTCCTCACACAATCTCCCTCTCTCTCTCTCCTCCTCCTCCTCACACAACCTCCCTCTCTCTCTCTCTCTCTCTCTCTCTCTCTCTCTCTCTCTCTCTCTCTCTCTCTCTCTCTCTCCTCCTCCTCACACAACCTCCCTCTCTCTGTCTCTCTCTCTCACTCACACACACACACAATCTCTCTCTCTCTCCTCACACAACCTCTCTCTCTCTCTCTCTCTCTCACACACACACACACAATCTCTCTCTCTCTCTCTCTCTCTCTCTCTCTCTCTCTCTCTCTCTCTCTCCTCTCTCTCTTTCTTTCTCTGTCCTCCTCACACAACCTCTCTCTCTCTCTCTCTCTCTCTCCTCTCTCTCTTTCTTTCTCTGTCCTCCTCACACAACCTCTCTCTCTCTCTCTCTCTCTCTCTGCTCTCTCTCTCTCTCTCTCTCTCTCTCTCTCACACAGTCTCTTTCTGTCTCTCGCCCAGGAGAACAGAGTCAGATCCCTGACCAGCATAAAATGCCCGAATGGACGGAATCAAACATGTCTCATAAGATTAGCAGAGGTGTTGTCAGAAGTGCATTATGGGTACTTGGCTACTGGCATAATGTGTTCTAAAACTAAGTTCGGTAATATCGATTGAAATCCAGGGAAACTGAACATTCTGCACACTGGACATTTTTCTTGCATTGCAGAGACACAACAAAGCACAGCTGAGATTCAAACCCGAACTCTACCAGTGAGGTGTACGTTTCAGTGCTTTTTATACAGCACCATGCAAACGTTTAACCACCTGAGCAAAATCTTCTTTAAAAATCTGTGTATAAAACAATAAGAAGTGATTTTATGTACATCAGTGTTTAACCATTTCTAGACCATCTGCTCACAGCAGAGCGGTATTACTCGTAGTTGTCAGTCAATACCTGGTTTGGCTAAATTAGTCCTTTATTATCATAAATCAAGTGTTCTGGTTATGGAATTTAACAGCTGTATGTAATTTTAAACTAGATAACAAGAACTGCATTACTATATTTACTACATGAGTTACTACATTTGCTGCATTAATGTTTGTTTCAATTTATTTTAATGGTATAAAGTGTTTTCATAGGCAAAACAATTGCGTAACAATCATTTTTAATGCAATTGGATTTTAATTGAAGTCATTTTTGAGCATTTCTACAGATTTATTCTTTGTTTTAGAACAGCGACAGTCTGTAATTTTACGTTTTCTCCTTGATGTCATTGCACAGTGGAATTTTGCTTTCAAGTCGATCTGAAAACAAAATGTCCTTTTGATTGTCAGTTCACGCCCCTGCATGGAAAAACTTCGGTCACCATAGTTTGATGCCTTAGTGACAACACATCCACCAGATACTGTCATTCTCAGAATTCCAGTGGAGCTCATGAAGTGGGAAACAGGAGCTGAATCAGGGATGCACCGATATGGGAATCATGGGCCGACGATGATATTTATTTATTTTTTTACGCATGCATCTGCCAATCCCGATTAATAAACGTTTATAACATTTTGAAGTGCAGACTGAATCTGCTACGATTAGCATTGCAGAGAAAGGTAATATTCACCTCTGCACTTCTTTGTAGTTATTAATGCAGTGAAGTGAATACAGGGCAGAAGAATCTGGTCAAACCATTTCACTCAGTCACTCTGTCAGCACTGTTATTATATCATATCATCTCTGCTACGGAGGGGTGGCACGGTGGTGTGGTGGGTAGCGCTGTCGCCTCACAGCGAGGAGGTTCCCACAGCTGGGTTCGATTCCCCGGCCAGGCGGCCAGGGTCCTCTCTGTGTGGAGTCTGCATGTTCTCCCCGTGTCTGCGTGGGGTTCCTCCGGGTTCTCCGGTTTCCTCCCACAGTCCAAAGACATGCAGTCAGGCCAATTGGACGTGCTAAACTGCCCCTGGGTGTGAGTGACTGTCTGTCTGCCTTGCGATGGACTGGCGACCTGTCCAGGGTGTATCCTGCCTTCCGCCCGAAGACTGCTGGGATAGGCTCCAGCACCCCCCTGCGACCCTGACAGAGAAGCGGCTTAGAAAATGGATGGATGGATGGATGGATGGATGGATGGATGGATCTCTGCTATGGATGATAACACTTTTTAACACTAAGCCACTTTAAAGAAGAATAGCACTGAGTCACTTAAGTCACTTTAAAATGTTTGGTGTCTCTATGTTTTGTGTATATCTTGTGTATATTTGATAGTTTCGGTCTGTTTTTCTTATATTTTTATTTTTCCTTATTTACTTTCTGTAGAGTGATAAGCTGAGCTTCACCGCAAGCATTCCAACGCATAAATGTCCTGACATGTTGTGCAAATGACAAATGAACTTGAGCTTGAAAAAGGAGTTAACACATCCTCCGCAGAGAACACACTTAACTTCGCTTAGAAGATCAACAAACGTCGTTTGACCAGGGGTGCCCAAACTTTTGCATATGCCTGTATTTTAGCACAGCTGCCCAGCATCACCTAAATGTTCTGCTCTTATAGACTGCAATAAATACATCAAACGGTTTGAAATTGGTCAAATCTGAACGTCTCTCCAACGCTGATGATCTGCTAACATTGAAATGACACTGATAACACTGAGCGTCCCTAAGCTGAAGAGCAGCAGTGTGCGACACAGCAGTGAGGAGTAATAGCCTGTAACACTGCCCTCTGCTCTGTGCTGACCCTGTGCTGCAGGCTAGAGCAGTTACCCATAATGCAGCCAAGCCTTTGACTTCAGGCGTCAAACCACTGATGCACTGCGCTGGTGACTAAACTGCAGCTGCCTGTTTCTGCACACGGTCAGAGTTTTGTTGGTCATAGTTCAAAGGCACTTTTACACAAATGTTCTTTGAGTCTGAGCACCGACTTTGTACTTTTCCCCCTTCGTAATTTCTGTAGATGTGCTCGTGGTGACATGCAGCACAACGAGAGGCTTGTGTTCATCACAGCTGTGGCTGTTATAGTGGGCTGCTGAAGAAGAGAGAGAGAGAGAGAGAGAGACAGAGAGAGAGAGAGAGAGACATTATTGAATAAGCCACTCCTAAATCCCTAAACTGTTTCAGGGAGGATCTTCATTTTATCCTCTGCTTGAACCTTAAGCAGAGTGATCAGTCCTGGTGTGGATGGACAGGCGTGTTGGGGCCTGAGGCCCCTCTCTGCCCTCTGTAACCACTAAGCCCGCATCACTGTGCATACAACATAGTCCATTATTCTACCTAATATGTTGTTGTTGTTGTGGCAAAGTCCACAGCAGAAGAATAGTAGCCTCTCAGTTCATGTTATGGCTATGATAAGCCAAAGAACAGACAATGACACAACCGGCAGGATTAGCTACGGTACACCTGGACTATGTGGTCGGTAAACAATGTGGCTGAAACTGGACACAAACTCACTGGGGCCAGAGAGCAGGATGTGTTTGTCTCAGTCGTTCTTGGCATTTGGGTCACACTTTATCTGGACGGTCCCTCATAGATGATCTACAGACGCCAAACCTCTTCTAGTGACACTCAGTTGATAATCAACAACATTAAGGTTAGAGTTAGGTTTAGGAATAGGTGCAGGTTTGGCCTTGAGGTTAGGGTTAAGGTTAAGTTTAGGCTTAGGGACAGATTTAATACAACCTTTCACACACAACTTCAGGTTCTGTTACACTGAATAGATATTTAGTATTAGTTTAAGACAGACTGGCTGTAGTGGACCATCCACATAGTGTTATCGGCCTACAGGCCAAATGGGCGTTTAAAGGACCCGCATCTTATGTTTTCTTGTACACTCTTAAAAAGGATGGTTCTGCAAGGGTTCTTTGGTAAAGAAAGGTTCTATAAAGAACCAATCAACACTCAAAGAACCCTTTGCATGATTAAAGGGTTCTTTGCATCATGTAAGGGTTCTTTAGAATGTCTTATAGATGGTTCCATATAGAACCTATTTGAAAAAGGGTTCTATATAGCACCCAAAAGGGTTCTTCTGTTGTCATGATGTCAAGTTTGAACCCTTTCATGATGTAAGGAGCCCTTTAAATATGTGAAGTGTTCTTTGAGTGTTCATGGTTCTTTAAAGAACCTCTTTCTTTACCAAAGAACCCTTTAAACACCTTTTTTAAAAGCGTAGTTTATTGTTTTGACCCCCTGAAGCTCATCAACAACATTGGAGTGGTTTTAAATAACAAAAACAATCACCAATTTCCAACGTCTCTTTATCCCTCGTTATTAAACTGGCAGTTTTTGTTACTGTACCTTTAAGACTGTATGTATGTACTGTGTGTAATGACCTCTATTCTGATTGGTTGCCTTTAATCAAAAATAAGACCAGACTGAAACACTCCTTATAACTTCAGTGTAAATGGGTAGAGCTAAACTGCTATAGGTTTAATAAGTGGATGTATGTAAATGTGACATCACAAAAGCAATGAATTCAAAACAGGCTCTTTTTGCAATGATTCCATATATGAAGGGTCACGTAAACACCATATTGCAATCTAGAAATCCGATGAAGAAATCTGATGCTGAGAGCTGGATTTTAGCTCAGTAATCGGATCAGCACATGGGAACTCTTACTCTGATTTCTTTCGGCTTTCTCAGTCTGCGCATGTGCGAAAACAGACCAGAACCAAGCCAGCAGCGTTAGGGTGCCTACACACTAGACAAGGCAAAGATGGAACGGGAGACGCAGATCTTGTCCGTCTAGAAGGCGTGTATATGGCTGGAGCGGGGCGGAGTTTGATCAGTTCAAAATCAAGCGGGAAACAAAACATTTGGCCCAGAAAGAAAGAAATTTGGGCCATCGAAATTTTGGTGACGCCCATGTACAGAGATGCCTAACAGCCACGGAGACAAAGAAGTCATAGATAACAGGAGAAGAGTACATAGTGTCTCTGCTGTCCTCACTCTTGGATTTTCATCTATTTTCTGCCTGCACGTTTCTATTGGTTGATGTGAGTTCTGAGGCCTGATGATGCGTCTGGTCTCTGCATAAAGACTCGCTTCTATTCCGACAGAGCTGATGCAGCGTCTTACCTCAGCCTCTAATGTGCAGGCATCCAAAAAACCCTTTCGGATCAACAGTAAAACACTGAAGCACTACATGCTTGACGAAATGAAGGATTTAAATATTCTTCATCCTCTACCTGATGTATGTTCATATTTTCAAGTGGTGCCATGTTTTTTTTGTTAATCTGTGTCATGAAGTTTTACATTCCGTTTATGTCACGTCTTCTTCTGTGAGATTACTGCCTAACTCATGCAAACCCAGAGTTTCCCCGTTATCTGATTACTCAGATGCATATAAACGCATTGATCAGATTACTGGCAAAATCTGATTTCCTGCAGTTATCGGATTATTAATTGCGTGTAAACGCGCTCAGTGTAATAGACAATAACGTGCTGAAAATTTGTGTGCATACAAACAAATTTAAAGCGTTTGCACCCCAGACATGATGGTGCACGGCACTTAGCTTGAACTATCAATATTCATACAGCCAGAACAAAAACAGTTTATGTGCCCGTCCTGTAAGCGTAGTCCTTCCCTGACTGTTAGCAGTGTTGAGTGATACTTTTTTGATCCCACAATGGGGAAATTCCACCTCCGCATTTAACCCATCCGTGAAATGAAACACCACATACACACTAGTGAACACACACACACTAGGGGGCAGTGAGCACACTTGCCCGGAGCGGTGGGCTTACGGTCACAGGGCCAGATCCCTAACCTCCAGCCCACGACTGCCCCGACTGCCCCGTTAGTGCTGGAGTCTGCACTTTATCATTATTAAACCTATTGTGTAACTATTAGCAGGGAACTTTATAACCACCCTGGATTTTGTGGTCTCTGTATTGATTCGCCTGTATTATTAAAGTGGCTGTAGAACTGACTCGGGCCACAGAGGTGCTGGGGCTCCTCTCACTTTCACTCACTGCTGCTTCTTCCCATCAGTTTTTTGAACTGCTTTTATCAAACCAAAACACTTGAATCATGTCAAGACAAGATCTCCTCAGCCTTCTGTGCTCTCTGCCTGTTTGCTCTTTATCATTATCATGTCGTGTGCTGTGCTCTGCGTGTCTGCAAGCTCACAAACAAACAGTAGGAGATGGTTTTCAGATGGTCCACTGCTGCACATGACAGCTGAGCGTGCGTTTGTGTCTACTGCTTCTTCTTTGTGTTGTTTTTGTTTTTAAATCTGATGTCAGTGACGCTTTTGAAAGCCTCGGAACCCACAGATGGTGAAGATCTACACCAGTTCACTTAGCTGGCCACTGTTTCTTTTTTGTCGTATGTGTGAGTCTTTGGAGAGTTTTAAATCATCATTTTTACTGTTTTATCTCCCAGTGAAATTGTACATTCATGGAAAGAATGAATGTGTTTATGTTGCTTTATAATGCTTGTGTTGCTTTTTGGTATCAAGGCTCCTTGAAGTACACACACACAATACTGTGCATGTATGTATATATCATTGTTGTCGGAAGAAAACCTTATATCTCCATTTTTGATGTTTTTCAGTTTTTGACATAATTTGAAATTACATGTTACCCTTTACACTGTATGTAAATTTCATGAAGAATGGACTAGAAGAAATTACCTGAAATGATTTAGAAAAAAAAAAAAAGTCCATTGACTTACATTAAAAGTAAAGTAGGTATATATATATATATATATATATATATGTGGCCTGAACAACTAAATATAATATCTAAGTTTTCTGAGTATAGTGTGTCCACCCTTACCTTTATTACAGCCTCCACATTCTTTTCAGGAGACTCGCTTTCATCTCTTCACTTACATGATACAAAAAATCCCAAACACACTCAGTGATGTTGAGGTCTGGACTCTGGATTCTGGGCTTCTCAGTCCATTTATCTGAGAGCACCAGAGAGCTTCTTTGCTTGATTTCCTTTGCTCAGTAAGGGCAGTGAGGGGATGTGATCGAACATTGGTACGTCGCGCACGCTTTCACAAGCCAATTAGTGTCAAGCCAGCGACATTTATTACAAAATCTAGCTTAAACATGGGCACTTGTAACTTGTACCAGCCACTCATGTAACATTCTTACATTGGCAAAACATTAAACTGACCAATCTCTGAAATCTTACTTTACATGCTCGCTGCAAGTAATCCGATCTAAAATTGTGCATGCACAGAGAATCACTTAGCGTAGACGTTACCATGACAACAAGCATCTCATGAGCCCAGTCAGAGTGAGATGAGCAGCAGTGAGCAGTGCTTGTGTTTGTAATGCTTTAAAATGACGTCAGGCTCCGGAAAACGTCCTTCACATGTCCTTATTAAAGAAGGCCGAGAGCAAGACGTCGTGTTCCGACAAACATAAGATGGACGTCCGTCCCACCGCCGTCTTTTAAAGATCGTCTCCTCTGCAGACCAGTTTCTGCTCCACCATGTTGACTGATTTGACTGATTATTTACAGGATTACTCATTTAATTATATACTAATTGTATTCTGAGTGGCCTCAATCGGACGAGTCTGTTCTGAACGAGGTGCATACATGGACGCATTCTATTCCAAATGAGCTATTAATAACAGATTATCAGGCCGCATATAAACATGGCTACTGTGAGAGAAAACATGGGAGAGTAACATAATACTGGAATCAGCAAGCAATGTTATTATGTTGGGGCAGTCGTGGGCTGGAGGTCAGGGAACCAGCCCTGTGACCAGAAGGTCGCTGGTTAAATCCCCAGAGCCGACAGTCCATGACTGAGGTGTCCTTGAGCAAGACACCTAACCCCCAACTGCTCCCCGGGCGCTGTGGATAGGGCTGCCCACCGCTCCGGGCAAGTGTGCTCACTGCCCCCTAGTGTGTGTGTTCACTAGTGTGTATGTGGTGTTTCACTTCACTGATGGGTTAAATGCGGAGGGGAAATTTCACCGTTGTGAGACTAATAAGGGTCATTTAATTTAATGACCAAATGATGATGAAAGATTTCCACAGAATACATATTATAGTGTCTTTTATCGTTTATCACTCATTGTTTTCATTGTTTTATCTAAGTTTTTTTTTTGTATGGCAGTTGGTGCTACTGAATGTGCTGCAGTTATGCTTCATAATTTTCTACCCAAAATTCTTTATTTTCCAGTTCCACAGGGCAGTCAGTCATGGCTGTTTTGTGCTGGTGCTGGCTTAATGCCACGAATGGTTGAAATGAAAGTGGTTATTTTTAAATGGTTTTTCCTTTGGAATATACCGGGTGGAGACGTCTGGTGCCTGAAGGAAATGACATCCCGTGCACCACATGCACTCACTCGCTCCCTCGCTCGCTCACTCACTCACTCGCTCGCTCGCTCGCTCACTCACTCACTCACTCGCTCACTCACTCAATCGCTCACTCGCTCACTCACTCACTCGCTCACTCACTCGCTCACTCACTCGCTCGCTCGCTCGCTCACTCACTCACTCACTCACTCAATCACTCACTCGCTCGCTCACTCACTCACTCACTCACTCAATCACTCACTCGCTCCCTCGCTCGCTCACTCACTCACTCACTCACTCACTCACTCAATCACTCACTCGCTCACTCACTCACTCACTCACTCACTCAATCACTCACTCGCTCCCTCGCTCGCTCACTCACTCACTCACTCACTCGCTCACTCACTCACTCAATCACTCACTCGCTCACTCACTCGCTCGCTCACTCACTCACTCACTCACTCAATCACTCACTCGCTCACTCACTCACTCACTCACTCACTCACTCAATCACTCACTCGCTCCCTCGCTCGCTCACTCACTCACTCACTCACTCACTCACTCACTCAATCACTCACTCGCTCCCTCGCTCGCTCACTCGCTCACTCACTCACTCACTCACTCAATCACTCACTCGCTCACTCACTCACTCACTCACTCACTCAATCACTCACTCGCTCCCTCGCTCGCTCACTCACTCAATCACTCACTCGCTCCCTCGCTCGCTCACTCACTCACTCGCTCGCTCGCTCGCTCACTCACTCGCTCGCTCACTCACTCACTCGCTCACTCACTCGCTCACTCACTCACTCACTCACTCACTCGCTCACTCGCTCACTCACTCACTCACTCACTCACTCAATCACTCACTCGCTCCCTCGCTCGCTCACTCACTCACTCACTCGCTCGCTCGCTCACTCACTCACTCACTCACTCACTCAATCGCTCACTCACTCACTCACTCGCTCGCTCGCTCACTCACTCGCTCGCTCACTCACTCACTCACTCACTCGCTCACTCGCTCACTCACTCACTCACTCACTCACTCAATCACTCACTCGCTCCCTCGCTCGCTCACTCACTCACTCACTCGCTCGCTCGCTCACTCACTCACTCACTCACTCACTCAATCGCTCACTCACTCACTCACTCGCTCGCTCGCTCGCTCGCTCACTCACTCGCTCGCTCACTCACTCACTCGCTCGCTCACTCACTCACTCACTCGCTCACTCGCTCACTCGCTCACTCACTCACTCACTCACTCGCTCACTCGCTCACTCGCTCACTCACTCACTCACTCACTCACTCAATCACTCACTCGCTCCCTCGCTCGCTCACTCACTCACTCACTCGCTCGCTCGCTCACTCACTCACTCACTCACTCACTCAATCGCTCACTCACTCACTCACTCGCTCACTCACTCACTCACTCGCTCGCTCGCTCACTCACTCACTCACTCACTCACTCACTCACTCGCTCACTCGCTCACTCACTCACTCACTCACTCACTCAATCACTCACTCGCTCCCTCGCTCGCTCACTCACTCACTCACTCGCTCGCTCGCTCACTCACTCACTCACTCACTCACTCAATCGCTCACTCACTCACTCACTCGCTCGCTCGCTCGCTCACTCACTCGCTCGCTCACTCACTCACTCAATCACTCGCTCGCTCGCTCACTCACTCACTCAATCACTCACTCGCTCACTCACTCACTCACTCACTCACTCAGAGTATCTTTAAAAACCTTTCATATCCCTGTTTAGTCAGCTTAGAACAACTACTGCGAGGTATGTTACAGGCAGTTATCACAGGACTGTGCAAAAGTCAGAGACCACCTTTCATTTATTTAACGAACTTGTTCATTTTTTAATGTCGCGAAAAAATGCAGTAAACATTTTTAACAGAATATTACACAGAAGCCACAACAATGAAAGGTAATGTACATTTATTCATTTATAATATATTCATAGTTTGTTCTCTTGATAGTAATAATTTGTTCATAATTAGTTACGACAGTTCTTGACACTAGACTTGCTTTCAGTTTTTGAGGCATAATTTTCCTCACCTCTAAAGTTCAGTCTTAGAAGTTGGTTGATGTTGAGGTCTGGACTCTGGGGCGGTCAGTCCATCGTCCAGCTTCTTTGTTTGATGTGTCCGTCTCCTTTTCTCAGTGAGGTTCTTCTTGATCAGCTACACGTCCTTTCAGACCCACAGCGCTGAGTGGTCTTCTCACAGTGGAAGGATGGACAGAAACACCTGTGGATGTTTTCAGATCTGAAGCAGCTTGATCTTCTCCTCTCTCTCAGGGATCAAAGCTTTGAGTGCTGTTTATCTGATGGGGGCAGTTTTGGTGTCGGCCAGGTCTTCCAGGTGGCTATTAGGAGGAACATTTTCTCAGTATCCCTTTTTTTATCTTTACATAATTTTTGAACTCTAGTCTTAGAAACTTGTGCATTTTCTTTCACCTTCCTTGTGCAAGTTTATTGTCATATTTTAACCTCCACAGAAGTTTCTCCTGATCAATAACTTGAATACATGAATGATAAAGTAATGGAAATGAAGAGATATGACTGAAATATAAAGAAATGTAGGGAAATGGTCTCTGTGTTTACACAGTACTGTATTTCATTTGACACTAACTGATTCCCACTCCATGCCACACTTGTGTTTGAAAGCTTTAAGTGCTGTTTATCTGATGGGGCAGTTTTGGTGTATACCAGGTCTTCCAAGTGGTTGTTAGGAGCCACATTTTCTCTGCAGCTTTTAATCATTTGTTGAACTTTGGTGTTGTCAAGTCTTATTTTCTTTTGACTTTGTCTGGCAGATGGATCATTTTACATATAATCTCCTTACAAATACAGCGCTGTGTGAAAGTTTTAGGCATCTAAGCAAATTTTGAAACAGTTTAGCTCAGCAGTGAGTTTATTACAATATACATTAGAATAAAATCATATTCATAATTCAGATGAACAGAAAAACAATAAAAAGTAACAAGAATTTCTCGGGTCCATGTTTTTCCTTGACATGGAAATGGTTAAACAAACACACTAACATCCAAAAAATTACCATTTATTGTATATATATATATATATATATATATATATATATATATACACACACACACACACACACACACACACTGTAATCATTATTAATTAATATTCTATAGATTTTGTTTATTCAAATATTAACACTTTTCTCAGCAAATAAACACAAACTACACAAATAAATAGATTTTGAAAGTGTATCTTGGGTGCCTAAGACTTTCTCACAGCACTGTATCTTCGTTATGAGAATAGCTCGCACTTAATGACTGTTTTGACTGAAATTAATGAAGAGTAGTCTCTGATTTTTGCACACTATCGCAGATGTGAAGTGAAATAAACACATTATGAGAAGACCTGGATGGGGTGCACTGATCCGCTGATCGCTGTAAACACAAAAACAGCTATTCTTTTCCTGGGAGTAAATATTTACGCAAACGTCTGTGCGTAGGGCAGTTTACGAGAGAGAGAGAGGCTTGTGAAAAGCACGAAATGAATAGAGTCAGAAACCACAATGCCTGTTTATGTGGAAGGAGCGGAAAGACTGGGGCAGTCATTGTGTCTGCTCGCGTGTGTGTATATACTTTGTGCATGTGTGTGTGTGTGTGAGGGTGTGTAAAGTGGGCAGAATGGGCTCGTCTGAAGGAGCGGCACTGCGGGCAGCTCTGGGGTCTGCCCTCCTGCTTTCTCCTCCAAGGGGGAAAGACTTGGACTGAAGCCCACGGAGAGAGCCGTGAGTCCAGCCTCTGGCTTTCTAACCCAAACCTCCTCCAGGATCCAGCCAGGTTATATCAGACCGGCTGCAGGAGCGTTCTGGGATGGCTCTGGGGTTTCTCTGTGGGGTCGAGGACTTCCTGGCCTCTGGGAGTCAGTTAGTGTGGACCGTGGCTGAGCAGGTGCTAAGAAGATGCTACAATGAAGGTCTTATGCCGTGTAGAAGGTTCCTTCAGACACTGTGCCGTATAGGAGACGTCTTTCAGGTATGACACAGAGGAGCGGAAGAGGTCAGATAGCAGCACCTTGTGATGTAAAACTAATTATTACTGCGTATCTTCTCAGTTTTGTATGTAATGTCTGTGTAAAGATTGTTTTTTATTCTAAATTCCTTGCAATAGCTTGTGTTAATATGTTATGGAATTTACTGAGTGACTGAGTACTAGTTGGAGAATGTTTGGTCAGATCTTTGGTTCTGCTATCAGTTCTAATAGAGTGGGTCTTGCATGGTGAGGTCTGGTTGGCTTTGACTGGAGAAAGTGGAGCTGCCTGCTTTGTGGGTTTTCAACGTTTTTGGCCTTAAGGGACAGGTTTGTCCATCAAATTTACACATCATTCCACTTAGTCCAGATGTAGTGGATCGATCGAGACATGTCTGGAGACCAAAACTGGCTTCTTGCTTTTAGAACTGGAACTAATGTTGCTAACAAACACTACAACTCAATAGTCACCCAAATAGCCCAAATGGTTTCTGTAAAAATACATCAGAAAAGCTTCATTCAGCCCATTCAGACTCCATCCAGGTGTTCAGGAAGGTTACAACCCATTTGATTTCTTCACTAGAAAGCCAAATTAGGAGCTTATATTTTTGGTACACAATATCATTCTTGTTGTATGAAGTCGTCCTTGTGGTGTCTTCTATCTGTATTTCATCCATCTATGGTTCTTTACTACATATTTCGAGAAAAAGTTTGATAAAAGTTTAATAAGCCGTTATGGTTGCTCTTGATCTATTGCTCCTCTTGTTCACCGTCTTCTATGATATTTTTTGTCGTTCACATATCCCAAAGGAATCTGAGCTGTGAAATTAGAGAAGAGAAAACGAACATATAAAGCTATAGCTTTAAATAGTTATTAGTGTTTGTTGGTTAGTTAAGCCAGCAGCTCAGAAAACTGACCAAACAAACTACCAACTTCATATAAACTCATATTTAACCATCCAATAAACTCTTTTGTTTTATTTTCTTGACCACTGATCTGAAATATGTGGTTTAGAAGGTTTAAAAATGATCACGTCATGCATAATCTGCATTTTGACTGGCTTCAGGACACTGAAGGTTGCAGGACACTTCACATTATGCAACCCAAAGCCAGTTTTGCTTCATGCAACTGTAAATTCGGCCTAAAACGCAACTAGGGATCAATTTCGCTCACAGTCTACGCCTAATAGTTCATTTTGCCTGCAACAGGTCACTTTAACCAAACTAAATCATCAAGCTGAAACTTCAAAAGATGTCTTTGGTCTTTGGGTTGACCAAAGGGGTGGGAACAAATGTGGACCACTCACAGCCTGCAATTCCCCTCTGATCCTTAAGATGTGCTTGAACTTGAAGGTTGTTCATGGACCAGATGGAAATAGCTGTCAATTGCGTGCGCCGATGAACTTTTATGAACTCAGCTCTACGCCAGAATCATGAAATGAGTAAGTCTGGTTCAGACAATCTTAAGAGAGTAAACAATTAATCTGTTCCAAATGTTTTTACCAAAGTTATTTTGAAACCTAAGTTTGTTTCCGTCTTTTTTTATAGAACATATTTCTTGCAGGGAGAATGAAATGCATAAGCCTATTTCCCTTAGCTTAGTTAAAGAAAGGGAGAACAATCCCAATGTTTTTGTCATGAAATGTTATTTATATTTCTTTATTAACACGTTTTACTGCCTAGTAAAGCACTGTCTTCTTGTCCTCACTGTTTTGACAGTGGGATCATATTTATATGTGCAGACAATCGTCTCTCCAGACTTTGGCATCAGACCTTTATAGTAGTTTCCGTGGCTGGTAGGTCTGAGTCATTACAACTGTGTTTTGTTCATTCCATGACGCCTCCAGTGGAGACTCTGTGTGTATTTAGTGTTGGGTTGGAGCAGAAATAGCTGGCATTTTTAAACATCACAAGGATTTAAGATTTTCAGGTCAGTGCAGACGCGTCAGTGTGATTATAAGAGTAAATCAGAAGAGCGCCTCAGAGCTGTTTAAGGGTTTTTTGTGGTATGTGTAGCTAACTATAGAGAGAAACCCGAGTTTTAGGGTGGGGGCACTGGTGAGGGGGCTTTGTTTGAAGTTCGTAGCACTGAGAATGGGCTTCAGGGGCCGTTGACCCCTGTGTCATGACCAGTGCACATCACATGACCCCTCCCCTTTTTCCTCCTACACTCTCTTTCCCACACACACACACTTAAAAGCAGTGGACTGTCTGGCTGTGCTCATCAAAAAAAGGAAATTCTTCTTTAGTTTATGCAGAATGTTCTTTATAAAAACTCAGCTGTCTCTCGCTGATCCCAACTGAACTTACCCCATTAATTACAGGTGGAGCTATTTTCATTTGGCTTTACTATTCAGATGTAATTACATGACTGCACACGTAATTAGGGCAATAAATTACATATTCAGTTTGCATTCTGTTCTGGCAGGTTTGAATCTGCACTGCTGACTTTTTAGATTTTAAGACTTGTTTTGATGTCAAACTTTGACATAAACATGTCAAAAAATGTAAAGGATATTTTTTCTTTCCACAAAAAACAGACGTAACAATAACGTTTCATCAAATTCAAATCAGATTAAGATATCGCCTGTTTTACTTACAAACACTTTGATTTGAAAGAGTAGAATATGCGCTTTTCTCTGCCTCAACAAAAAATCTAATCAACTTTATTTGTAGCGCTTTTACAGCTGATGTTGTCACAAAGCAGCTTCACAGAATTGCAGTAAAGACAAAGTTTTAACAAGACTGTAAAACCCCCAGGTGAGCAAGCGAGGGGCGACAGTGGCCAGGAGAACCTCCCTCAGAGCTGAGGAAGAAACCTTGGGAGGAACCAAGGCTCACCAGGGGGGACCCGTCCTCCTCTGGTCAAACTACCTACAGAGTTATTATACTACTAATATTAATAGCAGTAATATTAGTAGTAGGAATAGCTGGGAGTCTATGAGAACATCAGTGTAGGGTGGGCAGCTGGTCCAAGGCAGGTGGCGGTAGCTGGGCGTGGGCAGCTGGTCTGAAGTGGGTAATAGTTAATCGCTAGGTTTGAATTGAGTTGCTAATATAAATGAATTGGAAACTACAACGACATTATATGTAAGTCATGAAACTGTAAAGTGCAGTTTAACCTTTTAAATGGCCAAAGTTTTATTACACACCTCTATAACCTGAGAATAGCTCGGCCAGTTTGCATTGAAGTCCCTGTAGTTACTGAACAGTAAGGCTTAGTCTGTACCGACTGGGATTTTAAGGGCTTAAATGGGAAATCTGCTGTTTTCTTCAAAATTCGGTCAATGAGATGTTAACAACGTTCTTTAGACTGGTTTGATGTGAAATTGTTTATTGTAAAGAAAATTAGCACCTCAAAGTGCTTTACAGTGGTGGTGATAGGAACCAGGGATCATAGTATCTACAACAAAAATATAGCCACTTTATTTACTATCAAAACCAGCGGTGAACCTGCACGTCTTCTGAGTTTTATATGTAATGTTGATGGTTGTAAAATAGTGTAAAATCTGAAAAAATAAATTTCCTGTGGGGACTTTTTTGCTTTAGAGTACAAGCAGGTACTTCGCTACCATGTTTATAGGCTAAATCCTTTACAAAAGCTATGATAAAAGAGTGTTTGAGGTGTCAGGCAGTGAATTCATAACCATTTCCATTGTGATCACTTTCTGTGAGGGAGCTTTTAGAGGAATTAAACTCTGGGGATGCCTGGTTCCTATCGCCACACTGTGAATAATTCTGACTCCAGAATAGAGCATTTCACATCAAACCACCGGGATGAGGATCAGTACCTCCAAATCCGAGGCCATGGTTCTCAGGTGGGAAAGGGTGGAGAGCCCTCTCTGGGTCGGGGATGAGCTCTTGCCTCAAGTGGAGGAGTTCAAGTATCTCGGGGTCTTGTTCACGAGTGATGGTACAAGGGAGCGGGAGATTGACAGGTGGATTGGTGCTGGGTCAGCAGTGATGCGGGCTCTTTACCGGTCTGTTGTGGTAAAGAAAGAGCTGAGTCATAAGGCAAGGCTCTCGATTTACCGGTCGATCTACGTTCCCACCCTCACCTATGGTCATGAGCTTTGGGTAATGACCGAAAGAACGAGATCGCGAATACAAGCGGCCGAAATGAGTTTCCTCCGCAGGGTGTCTGGACTCTCCCTTAGAGATAGGGTGAGAAGTTCGGTCATCCAGGAGGGACTCGGAGTAGAGCCGCTGCTTCTTCACGTCGAGAGGAGCCAGTTGAGGTGGTTCAGGCATCTGGTTAAGATGCCTCCTGGACGCCTCCCTCGGGAGGTGTCACAGGCAAGTCCACCCAGGAGGAGACCCCGGGGAAGACCCAGGACATGCTGGCGTGACTATATCGCCCAGCTGGCCTGGGATCGGCTCTGAATCCCCCCCGGAGAGCTGGTGGAAGTGGCTGGGGAAAGGGAGGTCTGGGCCTCATTGCTTAGGATGCTGCCCCGCGACCCGAACCCCGGAGAAGCGGAAGATGATGGATGGATGGATGGATGGATGGATGGATGGATGGATGGATGGATGGATGGATGGATGGATAGATGGACATCAAACCACTCTGACTTTACATTTTAAACATTTTGTTCTGCAAAACATTTATTTAATTTAATAAAAAATAAATTTAATTCCCATTAAAGTTCTAAACCATCACTAATTATTGCAAATTGTCACCACATGCAACAACACTGAGGACAGAACTATCATGCATATTCTTCTGAATCTCAGAAAGTCATTTGTTTTTGACTACTCTATGCACGTCTTGGTCAGTGGGCAACAATTGGATGCACTGCTCTCTGTACTCAATGTGACACAGTGGTCAGTTATGATGCAAAGGCCACTCTGAGCCAGGCAGAGCCATGACTGACAGGCAGCAGCACAACGAGGTGGCTGTGATGAATGAATGCATACGAACCAGTGAAGACACGCATCAGTGAAGGTTAAGAGTGGGGGGTGGATGAACACAATAGATGGGGGCAGGGTGGCGGGACCACACTGAGCTGAAATAGTGCTGATGCTGTCAGGGAAGACCTAAAGAACATTGTCTCTGGTCTTCTGGTCAAGGTAAAGGCTCTCTGAGAAGACTTCTTTGGTTTGTTATGTTGAACGGCCACTAACTGAAAGCATCATTACTTGCACTGGGCAACACAAAACGGTAAAAGTGCCAATATCGATAAAGATTCGTGCTCAAATAAATAAAATTTAATTTACTCTGTTTGATTTGTTTACTTGTGTTGCACTGAGGTTTGCACATTTGTGTAGGTAAATCTGGTCGACCAGCTGAGACAACTTTGCTTCTTTAGTTTTGAACAGGCTAACGTTGCTAACAAACACTGCAACTCAATAGTCACCAAATAGCTCAAATGGTTTCGGTAAAAATACATCACCAAAACTTCTTCACATCCAGGTCTTTACTCCACTAGTGCAGCTCCTATTTCATTCTCACTGAAAAGTCATGATTCTGTTTGAATTTATGTTTTTGCACAATTTAAAATACATAAAAATAAACAAAGATAACATAATATATAGTGCAGGCAAAGGGAAAAAACCTAATAGGCTTATATAAAGCCTCCACCTAAATAATACAACAATTTCACAATATTATAGAAAATATAAAACAATATACAAAACATAATAACGAAATAAACGCCAAATGACAAAAATGTTGGCATAAAGCATTAAACAAAAACGCAAATGTGTAAGCATATGTGTGCATTGTGTGTGTACACAAGGGCCTCTATCAGTACATATATATATATATATATATATATATATATATATATATATATGAAGTTAATAGTGCGTTTAAATATGAAATTATGAAATTTAATATGCCCATATTAAGTCCTGTGCAATAGCAATAATGCATATATCACAATAAAACATAAATACACAGACAACAGTACATAGAGAAACACAACTACAGTATGGTCTTTTAAACACTGGTAATGTTTTAAAGAAGAACAATCTTTTGCCAGATGGAAAAATATTAATACTACCATTTTCTAATTGATGTTTATCCTTTGGGCTATGTTTGATACTGTACCTTTAAGACTGATATATGTAAATGAGCTATGCTTTGATTGGCCGTCCTGCAATCTGCCTCATTCAAGATACAAGACTGCACAGAAACACTCCTAATAACTTCAGTGTGAATGGGTGGAGCTAAACAGCTAAACAGCTCTATGCTGAATAGCTGGAAGTAAACGCAAATGAGCTGGCTTTAGTGACATCACAAAAACAATGCGCTCAGAAGGGGCTGTTTTGCAGTTAATTTCCATATTCAGGCTGTATGGACTGGGGAGTGAAATGAACAATGTTTACATACCATATCAAACTCTTATTTTACAAAAGAGAAGACAAATTCTTTTCCATAATATGGGCCCTTTAAGGATCAAGCAGAAGAAATCAGAACTAAGTCAAAGTGATTTGAGAGTTAATAATACAAATATGTGCTGTTGTGTTTTGTCATATGTTTTGATGTTGTTTGGTCATTATAATGCAGCTTCGAGAAATCTTGGCTCATTTAAGTCCTTTAAAAGGTTACTATAGTGACTAATCCCTGCTTAGACAATGGAGCCTGTGTAATTAACAGTGGTGATAATTCTGCCTATTAAAAAGGATTAAGGACAATACTGTGTGTTTTTAGGGGCTGAGCTCATCTGTATTGTCTGTATTTTTGAGCTTGGAATTGCTTAAAAATGATAAAATGATGTGAAATTAGTTCGTTTCAATGTTTCAGTAGCAAAACAAATAGTGTTTACCTAAACATCCCTGATCATTAAGATAGTTTGAGCTAATCCCTTTACTTGTCAGTGCCCACAGAGACTGTGCTCATTAAGGTTAATTAATATGTTATCAGTGCAGATGCAGTTTGCAGGTGGTGAAAAGAGATAATTCACACACACACACACACACACACACACACACACACACACACACACACACACACACACACACACACACACATCTTCTAAGCCGCTTATCCTTCTGGGTCACAGGGAGTGCTGGAGCCTATCCCAGCGGTCATCGGATACACCGTGGACAGGTAGAGATAATTCAGTGCTAATTCATTAATCAAGAGTGCTCTCATAGTTTCTATCTATTGATCCGTTCTGCTCAATATGTTTTTCATTTAATTAATTTAATGAACCAAGTTCAAGTCAGAACTTGAGGCATTTCAACCAAGTGCTTGTATTGATTATGCTATAAGCTAAAAGCAGTATGAGAAGTGATGAGACAGACTGATAAATGAAGCTCTTAAGGGACGGAGTAAGGCGTCTTTGCAAAACAAGCACTAAATCAACACAGGGGATAATTAAAGCATTGTTGTGGTGTCCGTGCAGAGAGAACAATGTGTCCTCACAAAGTCAAGTTTACATCAGTTCAGTGTTTCTTTCAGCTCCTGTCGTGGCCGTGCGTCATCCTCTCTGTGTGTACGTGCATTTTTCTCACACCCTCATGTTGCTTTGCTAAGAATCACGCAGAGAAAATTCACCTTGGCTGCAGCGCCGTTTTCCAGACATCTCTAATGAGCACGTTCAGCTTCGTATTGATGTTCTCAAAGAGCTTCTGTAGACTAGAGTTGTCCCGGGAATGCTGGGGTCTTGGATTTAATTCAGTAAGGTCCAGTTAGAGAAAATTTCCTCAAGTGAAGGTCCAGAACGTCATAACATCTAACTTGCATCATGATTCAGTGCCATATCCTGTTTACTGAAGTAGCCTAGTAGGAATATCAGCATCTTATAGAGGCGACAAATGAATGCCAAATCAAATAATGTAAAATTCAGTGATATTTCAACTTCATTTATTACCAGTTTTCTCTTTTTAGATCACGTCATGTGGAAGAACTTCCCTCTGACTCACTTTCTTCTCTGACTGCTGTGTCTCTCCTCGTCCCTCCCCTGTGTGGTGTCACTCACTCGAGTCTCAGAGCTCATCGTAATGCACAGATCTGGCTCCCGGGCCATGTCGCTGTGGTCTTTAGCTCCGCTGTAGACTTCTTCCTCTCCCAAATGCAGACAGCTTTCAAGGGGAACGTTAAAACTGTTCCACCGAAAGCGGAAAAGCACCAACTTTAAGGCATGAACTGCCTTTAGTGTCACTGCCATGTTAATCAACAGCCGTTCATTTGCATAGCACTTTTTACAATGGGTGTCACAAAGCAGCTTTACAGAAATACAGTTGAGCAAGCAGAGGGCCAAGGAAAGAGAAAGAATCCTTGAGAGGATCCACGGTTTCCCAGTGGTTGTTAAGGTGTTGCTAAGCCATTACTGTGGTATCCCAGGGAATTTCTTGTCACTATGGTATAGCAGGTGGTTGTTAGGTGGTTGTTATGGTATCCCAAGTGGTTCCTTGGGTGTTTCTGTGTGATTACTGAGGTATTCCAGGTGGTTAGTAGTTGCTGTGCTATGATATCTAAAACACCCCTGATAGCAAGAGGACAGTGGGCAAGTGTTGGAGCTCTGAAGGCAAAGCTGGCGATCCACTGTAGTTTTGCTCAGTGTTTTCTGGGCGGCCCACCAGTTGTTAAGCAGAACATTAGTCAAAGTTTATTTATTGTTCCTACCTTCCTTTCTTTAGTTATGCTTTGTAAATTAATTTAGTAACTAATAATACAGCACAGTGTCAGCAACAACATGTTCTGTAAAATCGTTTAATATTAGGCCTTGTCCAGATTTTCTCTCTCTCAGTTGTTCGTAATATTTCTCTTTGTCTCTGTTTATTTATTTATTTTTTTTAATAAAAGGCTTTGTTCATTCAAACTCTGTTTGAGGAGATTAAAAACTAGTTAGAGCTTGTATGCAGGACAGGAATCTGGGTGGTCCGAGGGTGGACCAGCAGTTTCATACAGTCGGCGGCGTGTCGACCTTCTCAAGCCAGCAGACCAATGTGTGCTCGCTATCTAGGACATATTAGAGAATAATGCGGCAAAATGTTCAAGCATTTTTGTGCCGTCTTCTGCTTTATTCACATTCTGCTGCATACTGGGACATGATTTTAAGGCATTCATTCTAAAGGACTCACCACTATCAATCACACCAATGGATCCACAATCCAATTTACCTACAAACTAGATCTTTAGCTGGACAAAAATGGACAAGGTCACTCCTAAAATGCCCTCACGTTATTATGTTAACTGCGCTTACAAGACTTTTATAGCCAGAAGTTCTGCCTGGTTCGTTTCTAGAGGTCACAGCAGCGTTTACAGGGGGGTGAACTGCTGACCATGCAGCCAATAACAATAACACTCAATGCCATCCCACTTTCAAAAGACACGCTGTCTGTTTTATGCCATGATAATGTCAGTGCCTGTCTGTTTCTTTCTCTCAGATGACGGAGGGCCGGCAGTGCCAGGTGCTTCTACTGGATGACAGACAGCTGGAACTCTTGGTCCAGGTAAGAGTTTAATATCTAATATCTAAATCTTGTCCAAGGCAAGTGGCGGTAGCTGGGGCATGGACAGCTGGTCTGAAGCGGGTGCTGCCTTTAAGGCTACGTTTACATTTGGACAGTTACCTTGGTGGACAAGTGCTTCTTTTTTCTGACAGCATATATTTATAAGATTGTCCACATTTTAAAAGGTAGCATTTGTAACAGGTAAAACATTTGTATTATTAATAATATAAATATCTAGAGTGAAAACGTTTTTTAGGTGTTTTTTTGTGGTTTTTTACAACAAATACAGGAGTAAGAATAATATTTAATAACATACAGTACAAAAGTTTGAACATTCCTGGTCAAATTACTTTAAAAAATGTGCCATAATCTTTGCGGAGTCTGCATTTTGTGTTTTTTCCCCAAATATGCTAGAAACAAAGCAAATAAACAGTAATTGTGCATTAAAATGTGCAGCAGTGTGTTCCTCTGTAGAGGATGTTTTAACTTACTTTCATTTAGAATGATCTTCTGAAACCTCTGGAATCTTCTGGATTTGTTGCTGGGCTACTGCTATGGTATCCCAGGTGGTTGCTAACGTGTATAGAAGATTTGTGACTACGCTCTCAGAAAAAAAAGGTAGTGAACTGTCACTGGGGTGGGACCCTCAAGGCTCCATCTCAGTACCTTCAGTCAGGGAACAGAACTGAACCATAATCCACTGAAATGATCTGTTCTAAGCTGGACTGACTCCACACGCCCCGCCTCGCCTCCAGGCTTTTACTCTACTGCTCTGTTTTAAAACATTCGGTTATGAAAAGGAACAAATACCAACTTTTCACCTGGAGGAACTGATTTAAGCTCCACAATCAGACCTTAGAACCACTGCTGGAGCTTTGAGGGAACATCTACACTGTTTGTACCTTGATGAATAAAAAATGTGCCAGAACAGAACCTTCGCATCTAAATCTGTATGTTATGACTGTGTAGAGCAGTGTGAGAGATCTCACTCAGTGCGCTGCTAGTGAACGCCTTAATGTTTCTCTTTCCTCCAGCCAAAGCTGTTGTCTCGAGATCTACTGGACCTGGTCTCTTCCCATTTTAACCTGAAGGAGAAAGAGTATTTTGGCATTTCTTTCACGGATGAGGTGTAAGTGTGTTTATCGTATGTGCTGAGGTTAATTTGCTGGAAATGAACACATTCCTGTTGATATTTTATTATCTGACATGCATTATGAGCTGTCATAGACTTTGTACTGAAATAAATAAGCACTAATGTGTTTGGATCAAAGCCTAGATTCTTTTATTTATTACACTTATTGTCTCCATGAACCGTTGTCTTGACTGTAATTATGTTTGGTCTGTCACAAAACATGTTGACATCAGG
Source organism: Pygocentrus nattereri (assembly GCF_015220715.1). Lineage (NCBI taxonomy): Eukaryota > Metazoa > Chordata > Actinopteri > Characiformes > Serrasalmidae > Pygocentrus > Pygocentrus nattereri. The sequence continues at coordinate 1,243,539 of NC_051236.1, read as the reverse complement.
ACTCAGGGGCAACATTAACGTTCCAAATGACATGAAGGCAGTTGATTAATGAATTTAATTAACCAATCTGAATAAATGAGCATGTCAGCAGAGTTAATTAGCGATTAGCAAAGGTAAAGAAAAATAATACGAAAGTCGTTGCAGATGATTGAATGTAATAGTCTATGCAGTTTATGCAGTGAACTCTTTTCTCTCACTAGTGGTCAGACTAACTGGCTCCAGCTGAACCGAAGAGTCCTGGAGCACGACTTCTCCAAAAAGCCTGGACCGCTCGAGCTCAAATTCCAAGTGAGGTGAGAGGACACTACCATTTAGAAAGTCTGTAGTTAGAGTTTTCAATAATTTAGAGTTAATTTTATTGCAGATAAATGAATAAACTGTGTGTGTGTATATATATATATATATGTGTGTGTGTGTGTGTGTGTGTATACACACTCACCGGCCACTTTATTAGGTACACCTTGCTAGTAAAAAGGTTGGACCCCCTTTTTCCTTCAGAACTGTCTTAATTCTTCATGGCAGACTTTCAACAAGGTGTTGGAAACGTTCCTCAGAGATTCTGGTTGGTTATTTGAGTTCCTGTTGTCTTTCTATCATCTGGAACCAGTCTGCCCGTTCTCCTCTGACCTCTCACACCAACAAGGCATTTTCGTCCACACAACTGACCGCTCACTGGATATTTCCTCTTTTTCGGACCGTTCTCTGTAAACCCTAGAGATGGTTGAGCGTGAAAATCCCAGCAGATCAGCAGTTTCTGAAATACTCAGACCAGCCCGTCTGGCACCAACAACCACGCCACGTTCAAAGCCCCTTAAATCCCCTTTCTCCCCCGTTCTGATGCTCGGTCTGCACTTCAGCAAGTCGTCTTGACCACCTCTACATGCCTAAATGCAGTGAGTTGCAGCCGTGTGATTGGCTGATTAGCTATTTGTGTTAACAAGCAACTGAACAGGTGTACCTAATAAAGTGGCCTATCTTGTGTGTCTGCTACTGGCTGCTAAATTTCCTTCGGGATCAATAAAATATCTATCTATCTATCTATCTATCTATCTATCTATCTATCTATCTATCTATCTATCTATCTATCTATATGAAAAGCTATATAAGATCAAGAATAAAATTATAATGCCAAAAACTTGACAAACATTTTTCTAAATAAAGAATTACAGTATATTACAGTGGATTGCAGATAATTGCAGTACATTATTATATTATTCATATCTCAATTTGACATGTTCAATACAATTTCTAAAAATAATGTTTAGCCTCTAGTTTATAAAATTTAATTGATTGATTTTTGACAGTAGTGTAGATGCGACCATGCTGCTCTCACCGTGCAGTTCTGTCCAGTAGAGGGCGCAGTTGCACCAACATTCAGTGGTTAGAAAGAAGTGTTTTCTGTAGTTTATTTGGACGACTAAGAAGATTGACAGGTAGCTGTTTTTAGTTGTACTTAATGCTTACATTAAGCATGGAGGTCCAGTGTGCTCCTTAAAGGGGAATTCCACCATAATTAAATGTTTAAAATGTAAACCAGGCTGAACTGTTCACAGTGGTGGTGATAGGAACCAGACGCCTCACAGAAAGACGTTAAATCAAGTGAAGTGAATCTCCAAAATGGAAACTTTACACTAGAAGGAGAAAACGTGCTTTTGATTTAAGTCAATGGAACCAGAATTGTTAATCAGAATAATTTCGGCTGTTTCTTCTGGTCCGATCATCAGGAACAGCAGGCATTTTCAAATTATAACAACAAAAGTGGAGATGCAAGGTTTTGTCCCGACAGCAGCGATATAAAACTTGTATACATGAGATGTGTACAGTATATGGTTCCTATCACCACCACTCTGAATGACTGTTTATATCTCAGCAATTGAAATATTCAATTATACAGACGTTTTGAGAATTCCGAGTGATTTAATCTTAATCTGCTTTATAATATAGAATGACCTCATGCTCTCTGACAGGTTTTACATCGAGAGTATCACATTTCTGAAAGACACAGCGACGGTGGAGCTGTTCTACCGGAACGCAAAGTCTTCTGTCTATGATGTAAGTGTCCATGAATATCCATTTGTTCAGAAAACGCTGTATTTCTCTTTGATTGTCGTTGGTAATTCTTGTTATGACACTTGTGTAGTTTCACTCTCGGGACAAAAATGGAAAGACTGGGCAAAAAATGTACAGATCTCCTCTTCAAATGAAGTCATTCGGCCAAGTCGTGCAGGCAGCGAGGAACAGAGGCTTATGACCACCAATTTGCATTGTGGAAACTGCATGAAGAGATCATTTGACCCTGTGTGTGTTCATTTTTATACAAAACAGTGTCGTAAACCACACAAACAGGTCTTTTTGAGCTTACTTAACAACTCTGAGCGGTTGGAGGTAATGGTGTGATGATTCAGGCCTGCCGTAATGCTAATTATTGGCTATTACTTGCTTTTTCTAATGTAGTTCCGGTCAAAAATAAAGGAGCGGAATTAGGACAGCAAATAAAATTTGGCTGAAGGACCAAATTCAGGTTTAGGAGGAAATTAAACACTTTAGATTTTTCACTCAACTACCACTTCAAATGGCTGCAGTACCTCTCACTGTCTTCAGAGCGCAGTAGGCCTGTAGGTCTTTTATCTGATGGGCGTTTACGGGCAGCAGGCGCAGCGTGAAGCTGTTTGGGCCTGTTGGCAGCCGTTCAGCTCCTCCCCACCTTAAGAGCCGTTACTCCACTGACTCAGCTGCGGGGCTACACGCTCAGTCCACGTCAGGCGTCTGCCAGTAGAAAGCATTTACTCCAGATTTGCTCTAAGACCTTCAGTAATTTTAAACTTCTTTCGGCTGCTTGTTCTACTGCCAGCAGCCTCATTGTTTCTGGCTACACAATGCCAGCATTCAGACGTCTGTACAAAGTATCTACTGATTCTGTAATCCTCCAGAAATATCACTTGACTCACTGGATTTTGTTATTGTAAAGTGTGCCAGTGTAACAGAGGGGGGGCAGCGGGGGGCGTAAATTGAATAAAAGGTGTCCACTGGTCTGAGACCAGAGACAGACAGTGGATGGCTGTCTGCTGGACTATATAGCAATGTTGGACTGGGTTTGTGTTAATGAAGAGGAGGGCAATGCCAAGAACCCGAGGCCAGCAGCCCAGTCTCAGTCTCTCTCTTTCTGTCTGTCCCTTTCGCTCCCACTCACTCTTTTTCTCCAAACAGTTTGCTTTCCTATTTTCTTGGGGTATTTCCATTGCATTCTGCATTGCTGTAGCTAAACAACTCTATGGCTCCTGCTGTAGGATGTGGACAGAATGTATTGCTGGGTCATTCTACAGAAACGTGTCCCTGGCGTTCAAGATACACACATTTTTTACATTTTCACATAAAACAACAAGTTATTTTGACAATTATACTTTCTTCAGTCGTCAATTTAGCAATATTGTTTTTTAAATCAGTCATCTAGAATTCCAAGCACCACAGAAGAGCTCGTCCCCGCGGCCATGTGTGAAGGCTGAGGCCGTGTTTTGAAGAAAAAAACAAATTCTGCCATT
>NC_051236.1:1107500-1235000 GCF_015220715.1 Pygocentrus nattereri | reverse complement strand
ATTGTATTTTTGCGGGGGCTAATGATGGTCTGTGGCAGTGTGAATGTCCATGAATGAGTGAAGGAAAATGTCTCTGGTCTGAGTCATCGGTGGGCTGTCATCACTTCTCTGTTAGGGGGCGAAATCTGCTGGTGTTATGTTCTCAAGACTGGCGGTGTAGAAGTAGCTGGGCTGCACTTAAAGGGGAATTACACTAATATTTCACTTTCCACATAATCAATCGTAAACGGTGTCCTTCAGAGTGGGTTGAAGCGAAACGGGTAATTGCATAGACACTGACCGGCTTGGGTGTGCTTCACAGTGGTGCAGTGACGGGAAGCAGACCAGGGGTCACAATCTCTACAACGCAAATGCATCCATTTGGTTGGCCATGCAAAACGACCTGTGAACCCACACGTGTCTTGCAAGGTTTTAGATGTGATGTCAATGATGGTAAAATAGTAGGAATCTGAAAGATGCATGAACTTTGGCTGAACAACAACCTGCATGTACTGCTCGGTCAAAAATAGCTTTCAAAAAAATGTTGTCAGTCAAAAGCTTCTCAGAGCTATCGTGAAAGGAGCATCAGACATCAGGCAGCGTGTGACCAGTTCACCTAATAACGTTCCGGAGTGAAGCTTTTAGAGGCTTTGGACGTTCGGTTCCCATCGCTGCCATTGTAAACAGTTCTGGCTCGGCACACTTCTCTGGGTATTTCACATCAATCCATTCTGAATGACTTTGATATTTTATCCATTGAGTTTTGAAGAAATGTTGAAATCACTGCAATTTCCCCTGTAATATTAAAGAATGCATGATTAATTGAGCTGTAGTTTCAGAAGAGAAACTTTGAGAAGACGCGTGATGCCGTGCCTGGTACCGCTTTATACAGCTGTGTGCAAAACACGGTCAATAAGCTCTGGGCAGTGCTCAGATCAATATGGTGGTGGGTGTATTAGTAGCTCTAAATATGCTTTTAACAGTGTGTGCATTTGTGGATGAGACTGACTGCTTTTAAATCCGTCAGTGTGATATTTACAACGAATGCGCTCGTGGCAAACCTGATCTTGAGGGGAGGAAGGAAAATCCACTGCAAAAGCAACAGTTGAATAAAATCCTCCTAACTCCGCTCGTGCTGTGCTGTCGTATGTGATGCTCATGAAGTGGCTGACCAGCCCCGCTGCTTTATAAAGGCTTTATGGTTTCTAATGGTAAACTCTGACCCCTGACTTCAAGTCAAACAGCAGGTTTATGTTAACCTGAATGTCCACGCATGTGTGGGTTCGAACGAAGTCTGTACAGAAAGCGTGTCGCTTCGTTTCGTGTGCAGTCGTATGTAAGTGTGGACGCCCCAGTCGTATGACATGTTTTGCTGATTTTTCTATGTGAAGATAAGTTGCACATCCTCTAGACACATTTCTGCACATTTTAATGCATATTTACTGTTTATTTGCTGAATTTGAACACATTGGAAACGATAAAGCCTCAACTGTGGCCTGTGCAAAAGATATGGCACATCTTGTTTTGTGCATTTTTACTTGGAAGCTGTGAAAAATACCATAGTTAAGTGTTTTATCAGTAGAGGATGTGTTGAATTATCTTCACCTGCTAAATTATTTTCACCAACCTTTGTAAGTGCAGGAGTGTTGGAACCCAACTGATAAGAACAGCCTGAGATTTTATTGGTCTTACCAAATTATTGCAGATACCCTGCTGATACTTGGCTACATCTGGCATCTACATCAACTTCCAAACAAGTGTGTGTGTGTGGGGTTGTGTGGTGGTTTTTTTTTTTTTTTTTTTTTTTTTTTTTTTTTTTTTTTTTTTTTTTAATGAATGACTAATATAAAATATGTAAAATGAGGTTATTAACAGAAACCAAAAGCCGTAGCTGCAGTGCTATTTTTGTTATTTAAGACTGCAAGTATGCTGTGTATTAAAGTTTGAGGTGTGACCTTTATAACTCACAGCTGTATCTGTCAATAAAGCGCCGTCATCTAAAGCTATTGGAGTATAAAATTAAAATATTAAATGTTAGAATTTTCAGCGTCAGCCACAAAATATTCATACTAGTCTGGCCCTAATAAGTATAAATGCAGGTAGATGGAGAAATATATCAAAAACTGATTATTAACTTTGGAGGAAGATTCATTTTGGAATCGGTGTGTTTGGAACTTAACAGTTTAAGGTTGATGTTTTACATGATTTTATTTATTTATTTATTTATTTATGTTCAGCACGAGTTGATCATTTAAATTGTACTGGGTGACTCTAAGCTGGCGAAGGCAACCCAAACTGATCCCATTCCAAAGTGTTTGCCTTGGCTTCCCTACTGTAAGGTTTCCTTTCAGAGCAGTCTGACCAGTTTACAGCTACATACAGTAATGCATCATTTAACAAAGCTGTGGTGTGATGTCATCAGGGAAGCAGTGTTTATGGGTGGTTATTGAGGGAAAATGTCCATTTCCGTTCCCCATAATCATTTTAGTGTCTCTCTTTTGTTATTACTCTGTTTAAACTTGTGTGTTTACTGGCTGCTTGGAGATTTCTTAGGCATCAAATAATAAATAAGGTGGTCTTCTGTCCTGGCAGTGCGTCATCGTATAGAGAGGTCAGCGCTGATCTGTAAACACTACAGCAGTAAAGTGGATGAGCGGGTAGTCTGAGGCTAAACCCGTTTGTTTGCCTCTGTCCCACCAATGACCTCATGATGCATTATTTGAACACACAGCTCTGCGCACGGCTCGGCGCCGTATGGAGTGAAAGCGGAGACGTCTGTGCGCTCAGTGTTGCGTTACGGTCGTTTTTACTCTTGATAAACGCTTTGCAGCAGCTGATTTTGCCGTCCTCATAAATTAGGGGTGTGTGTGTGTCTCAGTACACACACTAGCAACCACCTTGGATGCCCAGAGAACCCTTTGCATGATGGAAGGTTTCTTTGCATTGAGAGAGGGTTCTTCTGATCGATGGAGAATGTGCTGTAGATGGTTCTGTATACGATGTCTTAAATAGGTCTATATAACACCCAAAAGGGGTTTTATTATAAAATATCACAATAGCTTATAACAATAGATGAATCCTTTTTGAAAGGTTCTATACAGAACCATCTATAGCACATTAATGCTCATTATTCCATCAATCTGAAGAACCCTTTCATGATGCGAAAGTGCCATGTCAACAGCCTACTAACCTTAGCAACCACCTGGGATCTCATGGCAGGAGCCCACCAGCACTTCAGCAAAAACGGGTCATGGCACAGCTCAGTTATGATAACTTGAGGCTGTTTTTGGCCTTATCTTATTAGGGATGACGGCGTTTGTGGGTGAAGTGTTCCTTTTAGAGAACGTGTTCCGTACTTTGCGGCAGAACGTTTGAACTGAGTTTCAGTACATCTTATGACCGCACTCGATTCGTTAAACCTGAAGACGCTTTGTTCTGCTTTTCGGGGGCAGCAGGATTACTTTCAGAATGCCTTGCATGCACATTCAGGTTTGTGCCTGGAGATGTCCTGCAGCTTGATTTCCTGCTAATGTAGCCTTTGTCCTTTCAGAGCTGCCAAGTAGTTCCAGGACAGAATATGAAAACTGAAAGCCTATATTCTCAGGGCCGCTGGGCTTCGGGTGAAGCCCTGTCCTCTCCTCGCCCTCCGACAGCTTGTGTTTTAGCCATACGCCTCGAGGCCCCCAAATCCTCTCCATAAAGCAGGAGCTGTAGCAGAGCAGCATGGCAGGAGATTAGGGCAGTAGGAGTGGAGGAGGACCCCCACCTCCCTTCAGCTGCCCCCATCCACCCTGCCCTCCTCCATCTTTAAGCCTGGGTGGATGTGAAGCATGAGGGCGTAGAGATATCGTTCCTTGGAGGCCGAACCGACGTCAGGCTGGTTAGTGATGTCGTCTGCCTTTAAAAAGCAGGAGGAACCTCTAATTTTGAGTTGGAACTCCTTGCGTGGGAGAAACCTCAATTTGAATGCAGAGGCTCACAATTTCCGCCATCATTGCTGGTGAGGAATCTCTGCTCTGTGTGCATTTTTGAGCTGTTTCTTTATCCTTTGAGGTGTCCAGTCTGATCATTTGACCAGCGGTGCCCGAACTCTTGCTCAAAAATGTATAAAGAGACACGAGTCAGAAAAGTGCCCGGAAGGATTTTAGACCAAATGTAAATTAGGGCTGTAACAGTGACTAATGCCATAGTCGAATGATCTGTCGATTTGTTGAAACGAATAATCGATTATTTGGATTATAAATCGCTCAATTACCAAATGACTTAAGTAGCCATCAGCTCTTAAATTTGGCTTGGGGCTGGTTTACGCATTTGCGAACTAACAGTGAAGACAAAGATGAATAACTTATTCATAAATTCATTAAAGAATTCCTTCTAATACAAAATATAAAACATCTTTATTATTATTATTGCAAAAGTAGCAGCAGCAAATCTAATAAAACCAAATCAGTTTTCCCTTAAGTAAATATAAAAAAAACTTGAAACATGGAAAATTACAGGTCTTTATTGAAGAGGAGTCAGCAGCTCTGTGAGGGTCTCGCTCTCCTCTGAGAGTAGATGTTCCTCGCAGCAGAGAAGAGCAGCGAATGTTTGTGGTAAACTTCTCTGAACAGTCAAGTTTGAACGAATTTTGTAGACATTTCCCTGTTAACCCTTCATCCAGCTGCCCTGTGCTCTGGTAGAACTACCTCCTGAAACTGCGAGCGTGCAGACTGTTTGCGAGCGTTCGCTTTCGTTCGCCGAATTCAAGCTCACTGACGGACTCGGCATCGAAGTGAACGTTATGTGGGAAGTGAACAGGGTCGCTGTGAATAATGGGCAGCGCTTCTGTTCCAGCTCCATTAACGATTCCGGAGAGCAGCATTTCGAAACGGTTACAGCACGACTCATGAAGCAAGACGGCTTTCAGCATTATCTATCAGGGTAACTTGCCAGCTGAAAGTTAGTGAGCCATCCCGTTTCATCTTCATTTGCTCCAGCATGAAGGATGTGCTCCCGTGCCAGCGAAGGCCGGCTTTCCAAACGGTACAGTTGGCCACCTTTCTTAAGTTAAGCGTGAAATGCTCCCGCCGTTTTGAGGATTTTGTTCTTCAGGCTGCCATCGCACTTTTGTCAACTCCTCCAGTAGGCAGTAACGTTAATGTCCCAACATTCCTAGTGAGCACGAGAGACGCCTAGTGATGTAATCAACTATTAAATTAGTCGCCAACTAATTCGGTCGAACGGCTAGACTCTCGACCCGTTTAATGAGTTAATGGCACGTCCACACCTAGTCGTGCTGAAAGAAGCTGCTGGTCAAATTTCATGCTTTTGCTGCTGCCGCACGGAAATGAATTGCCTAAACATTTTATTGAGAACTCCTGAAATGTGCGGTGCTTCTTATACCTACAGTCTTAAAGATGGTTCATCAGTGGTTCTTTAGTGAAGTAAATGGTTCTACTAAGAACCATGGACACTCAAAAAACCCTCTGCATGCTTGAAGGCTTCTGTACACTGGGAAATGGTTCTTCAGATTGATGCTGTATGTGGTTCTGTATAGAATATTTTTGAAAAGGGTTCTATGTAGCATTAAAAGGGTTCAGTTCTAGGCTTGACATCATAGCACCCATTTTGGTGCTATATATATATATATATATATATATATATATATATATATATATATATAAAGTGTGTACGTTATGCTCTGGCCATGCGTCTGAATATAGGACCTTATTATATATTTTATATATTTTGCATGTTTAAAGTCTCTGTCTGGATGTTCTTGAGTTCTGCTCATGTCGGGGTGCAGGTAGCGTGAGGGAGAGTGAAGGTGAGAGCAGGAAGAGCAAAACGTCAGTTTATTTAGTTAATCCCAGCTGAACTTGCTATCTTGGTTCGTATGTCTAGTTGCAGTTACACTACAGTTTCATCACGCATTTGCTTAACAAACGAGTATTGAGAAATATTTAAACGTGAAGCTGCCCGAGGTGGAGAGACCCGTAGCTCAGGTGTCCTGGTGTGTGCAAATTCACAGAGAGGCACTTTGGAGTCATTAAGTGAGCTTAAACCTCACCGACATGCAGTCAGAGCAAATGACTGTCACAGGGAGGTGCATTGTGAACATATTCATGTAAGACGTTAGTTGGATCCAGCTCATGTTTAGGTTCTCGGTCTGTGTTTAACCCCTTTTGCCAGTGATTATGGTCTCTGCTGTTGGTCATAAACGCTTCAGTTCACCGTTCTTCTCCAGCAGAGCTGTATTGAGATTTAAGGCCTCAGCAGGCTTCTTGTGGAGACGACGTCCGTCTGGCTTTAGTGAACAATATGAAGTAATTGTGGAAGACAAACAACGCTCTGCGATAGAGTGAGGAGCTCAGTCATCCGGAAGGAGCTCGGAGTAGAGCCGCTACTCCTCCGCATTGAGAGGAGCCAGCTGAGGTGGTTCAGGCATCTGATCCGGATGCCCCCTGGACGCCTCCCGGTGGGGCTGTTCCAGGCACGGCCTACCGGGACAAGGGCCCCGGGGTCGCCCTAGGACCCGCTGGAGGGATTGTCTCCAAGTTGGCCTGGGAGCGGCTTGGGGTCCCCGGGAATGAGCTGGAGGAAGTTGCGGGGGAACGGGGTCATCTGGGATTCTCTGCTCTCCCAACTGCTACCGCGACCCTGTCTGGACTAGCGGTCAACGATGGATGGATGGACCTCGATATGAGATGTGAGGTCTGTTATTCGGTAGTATTATTACTAAGCACCAAAAGTAACTTAAAAAAAAAAAACTTTCTTATATTTAGGTTCACAAGAGGGCGACGCTGAAGTAGGGGCTTTCTTCATGTTTGAATTTTCATGTTTCAGTATTCTGAACTCACCATAGTTGGAACTGGGAAAGAATCGTTTTCCAGCAGTCATGAAACTGGTCATAAAATGTCGTAGCATCATGTGGGACACAACTGCAGAAAGCATGCGAGCTTGTAAGTTTGCAAATGTGCTTTTGGCTTCACAACCTTCAAGATTCTCGTTTAATCTTGCGGGTTGTGCACTGAGGCCCCTACTGGAGCAAAAAGACTCCAACGGATCCAAGTAATCAACTTTTATGATACTGATAAACATGCCAGGTTAAAACTGAGGCAGGCAGCAGGTCAGATCATTTGATTTTTACATATTTGTGATATTAATGTTTTGTCGCTGTAGAGACAAAACCTCATATCTCCAAAAAAGTTTACTTTAAAGCAGAAGGGGGGGAAAAAACTCCTTGTTTACTTTGAATGGGAGTTAATGGAGACCTTTCCGGGTCATTTTCAGCATCTCCGTTGGTCCATTCATCATAATTTACCACGTTATAAAGAGCCGATCATGCTTTCCAATTTCGTCAAGAAATGACAAAAATGGGGAGTTTTGTCCTGACGGCAATTTGTATGTAGCTAAAATATATTCTTTTATATGAGGAGGGGGGGTGGCCAGTCTCACTGTTGTCAAAGTTATGGATTTTGTCTCCACCCAGCCGCTTAAAGTACATTTCAGGTCTGTGGGAAACGGTGATGCATCATCTATGTGGGGGGAAAAAGGTTTTATTTTGATATTGTATTGCCGGGTTTGACTGTCATTTCAGTTTCCTCACCGATTTGATGTAAAACACACAATCTGTACCTCACACTTCACGTACATGCAGAGTGCTGGCATCGCTCTGCTCCTCGAAGATTGAGTCAGGTGGCCTCTAACGGTTTAGCCGAGCACATCGTAATGTAATGACCTCTCCCTTTGGTGGGGGTGGGGGAGTGGTTCAGTCATCAGTGAAATAGCTGACACATTACTGTTTCTCCTCTGCGCGTTGCCTTGGCTGGGTGGAGACTTGGCCCCCCGCAGCGAGCCGTTTGAGACTACAGACGGAGTAATGCATTCCAGATTGCTGACTGGGCGCTGTGGTCAGAGTGCTGCAGCATACTGTACATTACCACATCAACCCACCTAGATCCGCAACCAGATTTGCCACTAAACATCAACCATGAATCGCTGAACTGTTAAAACTACTGGCTTGTGCAGAGAACAGTGTCTCTGAATGCAGCAGTGCCCAGCCAAGCTTAGTAGAGCAGTGACCAGTAGGGTTGAAGTTTTGCCTGCAGCTCACTGACTGAAAACTTGAGCATGAAACTTTGGCTGATGATTAAATTGCAATAGGGGGCAGTCGTGGGCTGGAGGTTAGGGAGCCAGCCTTGTGACTGGAAGGTTGCCGGTTTGGTCCCCTTAGCCGACAGCATGTGACTGAAATGCCCTTGAGCAAGACTCCTAACTCCCAACTGCTTCACGGGCACCGTGGATAGGACTGCTCACCGTTCCGAGCAAGTGTGCTTACTGCCCCCGTGTGTGTGTGTGTGTGTGTGTGTGTGTGTGTGTGTGTGTGTGTGTGTTCACTAGTAATCATTTTTGTTCACTGAAATGCAGCAATTAAAGAACAAGCCTAAAATGGTCCAGTCATTAGCCATCTTACCTGAGTGTTAATAAATAAACGTTACTCGCCGCCGCCCTCTAAAGGTAAGACACCCATTTCTCGCCCCCTAATTACGTTACTCGTCTTCTAAAGATGTTTTTTTGCAAACGGCGAATAAACCTTAAACGTCAGGCAGATGTTGGAACACCGGTTTTTTCCAAGATGTCTCTGAGTGCATGTTTATTTGTTTAATTACTTATGTACGTGTATTTGCTTCAACCCAACCGATGAGCAGTTTACATTGTTGTTGCAAATGCTCAGCTCAGATGATTCTGATAGGACTGTATGACCGTCATGACGGGATCTTTTGTTAAACAGTGTGTTAACTAGTCTCCTTTGGCCTTCAGTAACGAGGAAGTATTCCTTTAAATAGTTTGGCAGTAACGCACACGAGCATTGGCACAACAACCTCCTCAGCCGTGCTGAAGTCGTGACCGTAGGCTGGCAGGTCGCTGGCCAGAAAGCGCAAAAGCCTGCTTAACTTTCAGCCCGTCAGGTCTGTCCACCCTTCCTAGGTGTAAATATGTTTAAAGCACGAGACGTTCCTTTGCTGAACGCTGCGGGCCTGTGGGAGAAATGTGTGGGTTGTCTCTGCCTCTCAACTCGGTGGAGCCTGCCAGATCTCTTGAATGGCTTTTGTTTGAGTTTAGCAGCGCAGGGCTCGGCCAAGCAGCACTTCTCTTTGTTGCTTTATAATTGAAAGGCACTTTGCTCTGCTGTGTGTTTTGAGTGACTCACAGGTAGCTTTATCTTCAGCCTTGACGTTGATATACAGCACGTTTTCCCCACCAAGATAAATGCTGTTACCATTAATACCAGATTGCCACAAGCTTTAGCTTTAATCTAAAGCAATACAGGACGTGTGTGGGGGGGAAATAAGCTGGACGAAGCCAAATTTAGATAATGAATGTCTGTGGCTCTGAACAGTCCAGCCATATATAGTCTCAGTGAATCCTTTTGAAAGGCTCAGTGGAAGATTATGCAAGGTTTATTTTAAAATGTAGACAACGGTATAGAGCCGAAGGTATGCAGAGACTAGCAGGACAAGACATGGTTAACCTCAGAAGGTTTTATCGTTATCTACAGAGATTTGGCAAGACCCAAGGGAAGATAAAACCCACTGGTGTCTGCAAACCCGATGGTGTCAACAAAACCCTCCGGGGGAAAAAAAATCCATTGAAGTTTTTTCCCTCAATTCACCACTTTTTGAAGCTCGTTTGCTACAGAATGAACGTTTTATCAAAAGTGTATATGATAAGGTATTAACATCAGTTTTAAATACTGTGAATTAAATTCCTTCAAACCGTCTGCAGTCAGTTTCTATGATAGTCTGCAGTTGCAGTCCTCTCATTTACATGCAGCTTTAGAATGATTTGTAAGGACAAACCTTTAGCAGACCACTCTGGACAGCTTGAGAGAGACCTGTGGATCAATCAATCAGCAGCAAAGGAGCAAAAGCAGCAGCCAATTGGAGCTTCAGTTCCTCACGAGAGGCTCCTTCTGTAACAGGAGTTCACAAGCTGTATGTTAACTGTACCATTAACTGTATATATGATATAGGTGATCTAAATCACTGTGGTTAATCAAAATAGCTTAATTTTATAGGAAGTGAGCCATTTAGTGAGCTCTACACTGACCTTGTCTTAAAGCTTCAATGTGTTAAAGTTTCTCCTTTTATATCAAAAATTTAACAACCAGGTTCAGTCTTTTGAAACCTGATGCTATTAATGTTTATTAGTCAGATGGAATTTGTTCTGAAAACCTTCGAGGTTAAAGGTGTTGCTTTTTGTGGTAGTTTTATGGTTTTTATTACTTTTTTTTTTTTTTTTTTTTTTTTTTTTTTTTTTTTTTGGTTGTGTGTATCTTTTGCGCCATTGATCATGATGATTTCCTGTATGGGTAATAAAATTAACTCTATGGCACTCATGATTTTCCATGTTCAGGTTCAGTGTGTGGTGTTGGTGTCTGTGGGACCCATTTTCAATGTTTACCAGAAGAAAAATGATGTGATTTGTCACTTCAACCTCGGATTCCTTGGTCTTTGCTCACTTTCTTCACCCCCACACGTTTATATTACGCGTGGTGTTGGGCTGAACCCACGGGGAGTGAAAGGGTGGAGGTGCTGTTTCCTCCACTCTGTTCTCCTCTTACATGGTGGGTCCACCAGACCACTGAGTAACACACATCAAGCCCACGCAAGGGTTAACTTTTTAAAAGAACCTTTTCCGACAGTCATCTGTCCCCTTTTAACCGCAGTGCGTATTGTATAACGGGTCTTGTCATCTGGTTAATACAAAATGTTCCTTTTCAGTGATGAAAGTGCAAGATCAGATCTGAAGAAGCTCCCCGTGTTCCCCACAGCTGTTTTAAAGGAGCACCCATCGCTGACCTATTGGTAAGTGATATTTAAAGAAGCAGTAACAGCCTCTACTCACAGGTTTACTGTTCACCTCAAACAGCCTTAATTTTCCCTCTAACAGCCTTTAATCATCACCTCCAGTCTGCTTAATTGTAGCCTGGAAGCTCAAAGTTGCTGGGATTGTCAGTTACTTATTACAGCCAGATGCGAAGTGTTTAATCCCTGCGAGTAGCAGTCTAATTACCCCGAAACACGGCCAGTTAAAGGAATGCTTTGTGGAAAATATCAAATGTACTTTTCACTAAATGAAATGGATCAAGTACGCCACGTTTGGTCTAAAGCTATGAGGGTAATGACGCTAAAGAATGATAAAGGTGTGCAGTTGCACGAAGTCTTTTCCGTAAAACTAAACAAAAAGCAACAAAACTGTAGCCCAAATAAAACATGCCTCCTGAAAACTCCCCTCTGGAAGGTAGTATCCATACACATGATGTGATATGGCAGTACAATCTCGCAGTCAGTGGGCAAAAGCTGTCGCTTACACAATTTAGCATAACATGCCCCACATGGAAGGTGGAGTTAAACTGGAGGCCTGTAAGTAATGTGGATGATAATTTAGTACATTTTTTAAATACAGCCTATATTACTCCTATACAGCTCACTCATGCGGTGCAGCGGTAGCGCCGCGGACCGTTGACCATAACAGCAGCGGTTCGAACCTCAGTCCAGGCGCTTCTTCAGGCGGTGGCTACTGTTATTGGCCCTGTAACCAGAAGGTTGCCGGTTCGATCCCCAGAGCCGACAGCCCATGACCTGAGGTGTCCTTGAGCAAGACACCTAACCCCCAACTGCTCCCCGGGCGCCTTGGTTGGGGCTGCCCACTGCTCTGGGCAAGTGTGCTTACTGCCCCCTAGTGTGTGTTTGTGGTGTTTCACTTCACGGATGGGTTAAATGCGGAGGTGGAATTTCCCCGGTTGTGGGATTAAAAAAGTATCACTTGTTACTGTTATTTAAGTTGATTTGGGCATTTGGAGACCTCTCTGGTGGAAATGTGTAATTGCACTCAATGATGGAAGAACTAAAATTGACAAAGATGGAGAGACAAGGTTTTCTTCCGACAACAGCGATGAAGTTTTGGACGTGTATTTGTGGAAATTATTTTAGATTTGTTTGTTAGCTATGTAAGCCACATAGTTCCAGCACAAAATGACAAATCAAATAAATAAATGAAGGTAAATTTGGATAATAAATGCATCTTGGCTGACGGACTACATTTGAGACAGGGCTGTATGATGTGACAGTATTATCAGATAAACTAGGAGAAATAAGTTGTGTACAAATAAACATCCGTCTTTGTCCATTATTTTAGATATTAAACTGTTTACCGTTCCATTTTGATATGACTAACCTTGCACAAGATCCTGCTGGTGTGGGTTCTTGTGAGTTTCATGTTACTTGTTTACTTGAGTGTTAACAGTGCCCCCTATTGGGGAATTGGAAGTACTGTAAATCAGTACTAAAATTGGTATAATTCCCAAAATGACATTTTAAATCTATGGCTTGCTGCAGCTGTTTTCTTATTTACAAAATCTCTGTTAATTGGCATTAGTGCTTTTTAGAAGGATTATGCTTTTGAGTTATTTTAAGCTACAACACTTGCAAATTTGCAATATGTGGAACTCAGTTCCACCTTTTTATTAGACAGTCAAGCTCAGTGCTCACTTTTAAAAAGTATCTAAAAATGTATCTTTTTAACTCGGCATTCAATTAAAACTTTACATCTCCTGCTGTTTGTCTCCTAATTTGATCTTTCATTTTCTTCTGATTCTAAATAAATACTAATAATTTCTTGTATAACAAATTATCACCTGTCTGTAAAGCACTTTGAGCTGCCACCGGTATGAAAAGTGCTATATAAATAATAATAATTATTATTAATATTTTTATATATTAAATTTCATGGCACCAATGCTACATTTTAAAAAGCATCACCTACATGTGGAGTGGCACCTGTTTATAATAGTAGCTTCATTGGTGTGTAGAGCTGATTCAGTGGCCCTTCAGGAGAGAAGCAGCTGGACTGGACAAGTGACACACTGGAGTGGTGCCTGTGCCTGTGGGGGGGGCACGGCACGTGTGCAGAAGCAGCTGTGAAGCTCCTGCCTTACAGCCACTTTCTATTGGGTTATGTGTAGTGTAATTAGAGGAGATACCAGGCCGAGGGCAGACGCTGTGTGATTGACAGGACAGTTGGCCAGATGGCATTTCACGGATGATCACGCTGAACTCGTATCTGGCTAGTTAAAGAGCAGCCGTCATTTCAAGTGGCACATTCACGCTTTGGCCCAGCAGCGTTCAATTACTGTTCATTTTGCATGTGTGAATTGTGATATTCATATTTCTCTCTCTCTCTCTCTCTCTCTCTCTCTCTCTCTCTCTCTCTCTCTCTCTCTCTCTCTCTCTCTCTCTCTCTCTCTCTCTCTCTCTCTCTCTCTCTCTCTCTCTCTCTCTCTCTCTCTCTCTCTCTCTCTCTCTGCGTGTTTAGTGAAGACAGGGTAATTGAGCATTACAAAGCGTTCAAGGGACTCACCCGAGGAAAAGCCATTGTACAGTAAGTGCACTAATAATTTATCTCACCATCACTAGACGCACACTGAGGGATGAAGGGCCTGTCATTTGGATCAGAGCCTCATATTTGCTGCTTTGAACTTGTTTGTGGAAGGATCACAATCTGTCTGCTAAAGAAATTAATCAAAGGGGAAGTCCTTTTTTTTTTTTTTTTTTTTTTTTTTTTTTTTCCCCTGCAATTTTTTTGTTCTTAACAAACCAAAGACTCAGTGGTTTGGTGTGAGCTGGCTTATTATAGAGAAACATACTGAAGATTTCTTTACAGAGGTGATAAAAGGTCACGATATCTTTGATGTAAATACAAACATTTTATTTACTATTCAAAGCCATCAGTGGTGATGTTGATGGCAAATCTGAAGGGGATTTTTTTTTTTTTTTTTTTTTTTTTTTTTTTTTTTTTTTTTATAGGGCTTATTTTGCCTCAGTCCCCTGCACGTACCACCAGCATCAGTTGATTGAAAAATGCATTTTGCCAAAAACTGTCCCAAAGCTGTCATGCAGTCATACAGTTATACAGTCGTATAACTTGAATAACCTTGTATAACTTAAGACACTAGGTTCCCGTCACCACCGCTGTGAAAAATTCGGACTAATTATCTGAGTAATTATTTCTGAATGTCACATTTCATATCAAACTGCTCTGAATAGCTTTGTTTGTATCTTAAGTTATTCATGTAGAAATTTTGAAAAATTGGTGGAATTCCCCTTTAATTACACACACTGCCTAAGCAGAGCAACTGCTGTCATGTTGTCCCACTTTTCCCTTCCGTGACACACGTTCATTTGTGCCAGCTTAATTTGTATCGGAGTTTATCAACAAACCGATGTTCCTTGCCCTGACGGCTCTGAAAGCAGCGGCGTGAAGCTGTAGTCGCCAGCTCACAGCAGTCGAGTTGAATGTAACCATCCAAATGTTAGTGTTAACAGAACCAGACGTCTTGACCTCTTGTGCTCCAGGGTATGTTTAGTTTTATCCATCTAAATTTACGTGATGAAATCATAAGGAAAAATATTTAGTAACTGCATGAAATAAATGGATATTTATTTATTTATTTTTGTAAAAGCTCACCTCAAATTATCAGATGTTTTATGATCATAAACACGTCACCACACGCTCAGTTTACTGCTGAGAGCCAAAAATCTCGGCCGCTCTTTGTGGTGTTCTCTAAAAGTGATGTTTCCAGAGCAGATCACTGAAGAGACGCCGTCTGTTTATAGTTTAGAGCCCAGATTTGGGGAAAAACGGGTCGACTTTCAGTAGAAAAACAAACTGAGTTCAGCTTCTTTTATTATAAGGGTTTAAAATGACATCACCGTCTATTAGACTGGAGAGAAGAGCTACAGCCTCACACGACGCCCAGCTTCTGAATGGAGCTTATGGAGTATGAACGTTATGAAGAACATGACTGAGTGCGGTTTGGGACCACCGGTGGTCCCAAGGAGTTGAAGAGGTTAAATGGCCATGATTTATCATATCTGATGAGTAACTTCTGCTTTTTCGTCCACAGGTATCTTTTGCTAGTGGAATCTTTACCTACATATGGAGTTCATTACTATGAAGTGAAGGTATACCTTTTTTTTTTTTTTTTTTTAAAAGCTGCTGTAGATTGAGATGCTTGCTTGTTACCTAAACAAAACTTGATCATCTGTACCTGATACCAGTGGTGTGCATGTCTTTAGCTTTGCTGAGTTGGCTCATTAAAACTGTCTGAGGAGTTCAAACGATGCTGCTTACCTGACTAGCCACAGTCTCTGCGTTTGATCTTTTATTTTGCTAATGTCTGAAGCCTAATTGGGCATCTGCCTCAATAACAGCCCAACTTCCCTTTTAAACTCTACCTTTTAAACTTTCCACTGTTTCCTTTTCACAGGACAAGCAGGGGATCCCGTGGTGGTTGGGAATCAGCTATAAAGGCATCGCCCAGTATGACCAACAGGACAAGCTGAAGCCTAGAAAGGTACAGTGCTGCTTTTGTGGATAGTGACGTGTTCCCCTTCACTTTCTTCGACACTTTATCTTTGAACCTTCTCCTGAGTTAATATTTTACCAACTGTAAATAAGCGCACAGAGAGAAACTGAGGAAAAGGTTGGGAAAGGCAGGGAATCTGGAATAAATGGTGAGAACGGCAGGAAAGTGTGAACGACCTACTGAAACGAGAAGCTGTATCAATGGTGCTAAAGTCACCAAGGAGGGGGGTGTGTGTGTGTGTGTGTGTGTGTGTGTGTGTGTGTGTTAGCTGTGATGGTAATTCATTTTGTCGGTTCTTAGTTTTAAACGCTACACCAACTTGTTGCTCGTTGAGAAAAATATTAAGATTATTCTTGTTTTATCAGTGATTCTGTCAAAGCAAAACCTTGTATCTGTTTTTTTTTTTTTCATTTTGTTTTTTACAGAATTTGAAAATACCAGCTACCCTTAATATTGTTGTACAGGGTGACTAGAAAAGATTCATCTGATTTCAAAGTGATTTATTTCAACAAGCAGTGAGCTGTAAACGGTTTAAATGAGCATAAAGTTTATTATGTAGTTCTACAAGGTCTCAGTCTGAACCTCCTCCAGCTGTACAGACGACATCAACACCACAGTCAGACTCATCCCAGACTGGACTGAGCGTGTCGGGCGTCGCTGCTCTCACGGCTCTTTCGGTGGGATTTCGGAGATCATCCAGTGCTGTGGAACCAGCGCCGAACGCTCTGAGCTGCTGGAGCTTCACTGCTGATGAAAATCCCGCTGCTCAGTTCTGACGGATTCACTCTGATTGACGTGGAGAACGCAGAACGCTCTGCTCAGGGGTCTCAGCTCCTCTCAGACTGAAGGAGCCGGTCAGAAACTCTTTGACCCCCTCTTACAGTTGGATTGTGATTGGTTCCTAAAAAAAATATGGCACTTTGAAATCGGAAATCTTTTTGAACCCCCCTGTAATTTCATGATGAATGCAGCAATGAAAATGTGCCAAAATTTAGCATTTCCTTCAACACAGTATATGCAGAAGCACTTTCACACCTACATTGTTTGGTGTGGACTTGGTTTAGCTTGAAACGAGCAATATAATCTGCCAATAGAATCGGACAGTTCCACTAGATTAGATTAAGTGACCCTTATTAGTCCCACAACAGGAAACTTCAACCCTGCATTTAAACCATCTGTGCAGTCAAACACCACATACACACTAGTACACACACACACACACTTAGGGGGCAGTGAGCACACCTGCCTGGAGCAGTGGGCAGCCCTATCCACTGCACCCTTGGAGCAGTTGGGGGTTAGATGTCTTGCTTAGGGGCAACTGTCACGTACTGTTGGGTCAGGGCTGGTTCCCTAACCTCCAGCCCACAACTGTCCCTCCAGAAAAACTATTTAACACTTAATAGTGTCTAAAATGGGCTCAGTAATCTTACACGTTGTGTATTTACAACAGTCTCATTATGATGTTGCGTATCTCCACTAGATTTAAGATTTCAGTTGGCTTTTTTTTTTTTTTTATCTAAAGAAAATTGCCTTTACCAAACAAATTACTCCAAATAACGTGGCGTACGTTGTTTGTGAGTCTGTTGTTAACGAGTGTCTTTATCTCCCATGTTCACATGTCTCTCCACCCCCGACAGATTTTGGCTTTTTGCCCTGCCGTTTAAGAAGTATGTACAGTTTGCTCTTTTCCATTTGGCAGAGCGGCTGCGTCCCCCCACCAAGGAGCCCCTCATTACAGTGTGTGCTTACTGGCATCCTTTAGCTGAGCCCTCAGTAGAGCACAGCTGGGTGCGCGAGTGCCCTGCGCAGTGGCAGTGTTAATGGGCATGTCGCTCTGTGCAGCCCAGCTCTTCAGTTGAAGGTGTAATTGTGGAGCTCTGTGGGGAGCAGAGCTGGGAGGCAGGGCCTGGAGCTGGATCCGTTGTTGTGTGAAAGGGAGTTTGGCTGGCAGTTGCCTCATCAGCTTTGTACTACGCAGTGATTTTTAGTTCCATTTGAGTCCACCAGGTCAGTCACTCTTACAAACTGGGCCTTCCAGTGTCGATAAAGACAGTTACTGCTTAGACCCGCTACAAAAGGATTTGTTGGAGGGGAATGCACAAAGAATCCGAATCAAATCGGTGTCAGCAGATAATTGCTCAAACATAATTTGACTGATATTTATATTTTGCAGATATTTCAAACCAGTTCTTACACATTTGACAATCATTGCATTACCCTGCACTCCTGAACAATGTTGGATCACAGATCTAAGAGAGCCTGTAATCTATTAAGACCACCATACAACCCCAATTCCAGTGAAGTTGGGACGTTGTGTAAAACATAAATAAAAACAGAAAACGATGATCTGCAAATCCTTTTCAACCGATATTCAACTGAATCCACTACAAAGACGAGATGTTTAATGTTCAAACGGATAAACTTTATTGTTTTTTGCAAATATTCACTCATTTTGAATTTGATGCCTGCAACACGTTCCAGAGAAGTTGGGACAGGGGCGTGTTTCCCACTGTGTTACATCACCTTTCCTTTACCACTCAATAAGTTTATCAGTTTAAACATTAAATATCTCGTCTTTGTAGTGGATTCAATACTGAATAGAGGTTGCAAATCATCGTATTCTGTTTTTATTTGTTTTACACAACGTCCCAACTTCACTGGAAGTGGGGTTGTAGATTTGCTCTAAAGTGGTGTTTTTTGGGGGGGCAATATTGTCAAACACCACTAGGGAGCCTTTTTGGATTCAGTCTGGCAAAGCTGAGGTGTAAATAGGGGATGGGAGGTCTTTCCTCACCCTTCATTTTTCTCAGCCAGCTTTTCCCCTGGCAAAGTTCTAGCAAAGAGTTGGGGGGGGGGGGGGGGCATGAGGGGCCCTCACGCTAGATCTGTCCCCTTTTTTTTCTTTCCCCTCTTTCTTCCCCCTACTTCCCTCTCTTTCTTCTGCCCCTGCCTCGCTCCCTCGCTTGTCCTTCTTGCTCCTTTTCTCAAGTGTGGTGTGTGATTGTGTTTTTTTTTTTTTTTTTTTTTTTTTTTTTTTTTTTTTTTTTTTTTAAAACTCACTTTTTAAACGTACACAGCCCTGTCAGAGCGCGCCCCGTCATCTTGCCGGTACTGATTGTCCTTGCTGTCAGTGCTAGCTAGCCTTTGTATTGCCCCCTGGCCCACTCCCCCAAGTCCTGCTACCAGCGGGCCACGCTTATTATGCAAATCCGTCCCCCGTCATTGTGGTCCTCTCTCAGCCCAAACAATTGATCAAGCAATAAAACACAATTAGCTTAGTAGGGGGGCTCAGGGAGCAGAGGACTGGTCTCGCGCCCGAGCCTGTTTCACATGAGGGATCTATTGGGGGTCGTCAGATTAAAAAGCTTTTAAAGGGCGCTTTTTCCCGGCCTGCGGACTAATGTGGAGTGAAAGCAGCCACTGTGCTGTGATGAGTTTTTGTCTGTTAGTTTTACTGCAGAAGGCTTTTCAGGTAATACGATCTCATTGGGATCAGACGTGGGTCGTCTTAAAGCACTGGGTTGGCCAGAAATCTAATTTATTCTCCTTGCTTCAAATGTCAGCCAAGACTTGTTCGGTGTCTGGAGTTTGCTTCTTTCAGTTTTCGGAGCGCAGCTATCAAGAGGCGAGTGAAGAAAATGGCCCAGAAGATGGTTTATGGGGCAGCTGAAAAGGGGCATGTAATCTACACTACACAGATTACTTTGTACCCAGAATAATATGGTTTGTTAAAGGTATGCGCTGTTAATTTGCCTGAGTAATGGAGTGGTTGAGGATGGCGTGTGCAACTTTGTGTTTTGCATTACTTTGTGTAGCTGTCAGTTTGCATGCACTGCAAAAAAAGTGTTGTCAAGCGAAATGATCTTAATCGTAGTCGATCTAATATTTGTCATTTTAAGATGGTTGTGCATTTATTATAGGGTTATCAGCTTATTTCTACCCTTTTTACTCGTTTTAAATGATTTCATCAAGATTAAGTGATTTTGTCAAGATGTTATTAATACAAAATTATCTGCCAATATAGTGACACAACTATACATACTACATAATCACTCTAATTATCTTGAGACAAGTTCGCAACAGTCTTAACAGGAGAAATATTCAATTTATTAACTAGATTTTTTTAGATACCCTTTTCTTTTTTCTTTCCCAGTCTGGAAATGGTGTTGCAGGTAACTTGTTAACTTGCAACGCTGTGCATGAATGTTTCACTGTGTAAAGCCAGCCATAGTAAATATTGTGCTGGAACAGTGACCTGTTTTTTTGGAGTGATGTTCGTATTTAACTTGGTGTGTTCTCAGTCAGTGGAGTGTCTCTCCCTGGCCTGAGGCCCAAAACGCAGTGTCTTGTTTTGGATGGTGATGGTGGAAATCTTCAATACAGTGCCAGCAGAATCCTGATTCATCCGATGACGAAGGGTGTGAGGCTCAAGCTGCTCTGTCTGTGTGACCTTTATCACACATCTGTGGTTACACCATCACTAGGTTTGTTGATGACACGTCACTGAGGTCACACAAACGGGTCAAGCTCAATCTCCAATACAGTGCCAGCATGATGATGATGTCAGGATAAATCCTTGTATCTCCTTTTTTTTTTTTTTTTTTTTTTTTTTTTTTTTTTTTTTTTTTTTTTTGACATGATTTGAAAATGTTTGTTGCTCTTTACAATGTCTTCAAATTTCATGATGATTGAACCAAGAGAAACAACCCAGATTGACTTGGAAAGGTTCCATTAACTTGCATTGAAGATGAAAATTAAACTTACAGAAAAATTTCCTGTAAAGTTTCCTGTAAACTTTGGAGATTCAGGGTTTTCCTCCCACAGCAGTGGTGTGTGTGTGTGTGTGTGTGTGTGTGTGTGTGTGTGTGTGTGTGTGTGTGTGTGTGTGTGTGTGTGTGTGTGTGTGTGTGTGTGTGTGTATATATATATATATATATATATATATATATATATATATATATATATATATATATATATATATATTATATTTTATTATATTTTATATATATATATATATATATATATTATATTTTATTATATTTTATATATATATATATATATATATATATATATATATATATATATATATAAAATATAAATAAAAAATAACTCTCCAGGTTTCTGCTTATAGTAGCCTTATCTTGCATTTCCTTTTCAGGTTTAAGTGTATATTCAGGGTTGTACTTGTTATTTATTAGAATATCAGTAACATTATTTCCGTGTCATTTCTAAGTAAGCAAATCTTAACTTCTAATCATGTCCTTCTACATATTTCTCATTCCTCTTGGATGCTTGCACGTTTCATTTCCGCTGTTCCATTATAAAAGGAAGTTGAGCCATCTAACCGAGCAAGGTGTGTCAGAATCCTTGGCATATTTTGGCAGTGCTTCATATTTTTGGTTAAGTGACTCATCGAAGTGTTTCAGGTGTGGGTGTGTTATACAAAGTGGTGGTGGTGATGAAATTTGTCCTCTTATTAATTTGTAGCTGTGTGTAACTTGGTCATAAACACTTAACCTCTTCAACTCCTTCAGACCTCCGGTGGGTCTAAAACGCACTTCCTCATGTTCTTCATAACATTCATATTTCATAAGCTATATTCAGAGGCTGGGCGTCGTGTGAGGCTGTAACTCTTCTCTCCAGTCTAATAGACGGTGATGTCATTTTAAACCCTTATAATAAAAAGATGAATTATGATCATAACCATGTTCGGTTAATTTTGAAGGGAGTTTTAAAATAAATAAATAAATAAGCACATTTATTTCATGCAGTTGCTGAATAATTTGCCTTATGATTTGGTCACGTAAATTCAGATAGAAAAAAACAAAATATACCCTGGAGAATAAACCATGAAGAGGATAAACACACGTTTTCTTTGGATTCCAAGTTTTGATCCTGAAAAATCTGAAGTTAAATGAATTTCTTTTTAATGAAACTTTTTCTAGCCTAAGTATTTTGACGCCTTCACACAGAATGGCAGACTGAAACAACCTGAGTAGGTGAAAGCAGCAGCCAGCCGTCTACCCGTAACCTAAACGTTCATGTGATGTTTACTTTGTAAACACGGTGCGCCTGTGCCCTGTTTTCTGAAGGAAGAGGCAGTTCCTCTCTTCGCCTGCAAGTTTATTCCAAAGAAGTTTGTGGAGCTTTGTATTCTTAGAGAAATGCTCTCATTAATACTCATCAATACTCATTCATACATCAGAACTGGAGATTTGAGAATACAGCACTGCTGCTTGTTATGTAGGCTGTGTCCAAAACCTTGTAGACATCTGCTAAACGTTCCTCTTCAATGAAGGGTATTCATAGGGAGTTCATCCCTCTTTGCTGCAGTAACATCCTCTAGTCTTCTGGTAAGGCTTTACGCTAGATGTTGGAACATTGCTGTGAGGATTTGTGTTCAGCCACAAGAGCTTTACTGAAGTCAGGTACTGATGTTGGATGAGCAGTTATTCTGGATCAGGAATGCGACTCCCAGAGGCTTTTTGATGGAGCTCTGTAACTCCAGAGAACAGTTACGCTGCTCCACAGCTCGATGCTGGGCCGAATAAGAGCTATAAGGCTCTTTAATGAAGTAAGAGTGGTTCAGTGGCATCTCTCCAAAGGAAAAGATGTCTTTTGGCACTTCTATTTTTAAGTAAGTAGAAAAATGCAATTTTGTAGTATTTGAATGGAGAATTGAAAGTGTAGAACATTTGCAGCATTAAAAGTAGGTAGTGCAGATCTGTTGGCAGGATTATGGATTAACACTTAAGCGCTTACTAAATCAAATGTTCTTGAGAAAACAAAAAATTTGATGCAGATACGTCATTATAAAATGGAGAATGTGGGACTGCTTGGATTTGCATTAGAGAGAAATATAATACTTATTTGTATCCCTACAAGTGAGATGCTGATATTTTGGCGTGTATTTTCACCTAAATGTGCGTCACTTTCAAAGTACAGTAAATGCTTCATCAGATCAGTTTGACATGCTGGTAAAATCTGAACATCTGTCCTTTGCCTGATTTTTGTTTTTTTTTAATTTTATTTGAAATAAAGTCCTTAAAGTTTAGTTTGCATCACCAACCACTATCTTAATTACATCCGAGAGGCTGTGAATTGGGCTAATGAGTCGCTCTCCTGCTGGTCAGACAGACTAAAGATATAGACCATGAGAGGTGTTGGTCTCTTTCCTTTCACCATTTAATCAGCACATGCTGCTTGGATGGGATCGTGTCCACCTGTCTTATTTGTCCTACCTGACCAAACAGCTGTTACGCGGAAACGGCCTCGCTCTGTAGGAAATTCAGCAGAAGCTTCATGGTTACGAAAAAGATCTTTATCTTGCCTGTGTCCATTTGTTGTTTTCCTGTCAGCACGTTGTTTTTCTGCAACCAAGCGTTTGGACGCTGTTCTTTATTAGTTGGGCTGTTTCAGCTCACTTGGCTCTTTTATTATGAAATGCGTTCTGCTTTATCTTCTTAAAAGGCCTGCGTTTTTATCTGCATGAATGAAGCGGCATTCAGCAGAGATAGGTGCTGATCTTCTGGCCGCTGATAAGGGGCGAGACATTCTCCGCTGTCAGCTGGAGCCGAGCTTCAGCTGCTTTGACTTGTTTTGCACGGAGAGGTGAGGAGTGCCATGACCGGCTATTAATGATTAAAAGAAAGTAGTAGATTCCATGCATATTTGCCTTGGGAGGCAGTCAGGAGGGCCAGGGAGTTTATCGCCTCCGATCAACAGGAGGTGGCGTGCGGTTTAGGCTGTGGAAAGGTCCGCACACCAGGAAATGGAGCACAAAGCTTAATGAGTGGCTGTAGAAGAGTGTGAGGGGAAAATAGCCTGAATGAAAAGAATGAAAATTCTTTCCCAAGAGAGACGAGAGGCCGAGCACTCTGCAGGCTTGTGGCCGTGTATGTGGAACCTGTTCATCAGGTTGGGCAAGGGGATGAAGTTGAAGCCAGGGAGGCAGAGAGAGGGAGGGAGTGAAAGAGAAGGCTTAGTCAGTTCAGAGAGGGAGCGGCTGAGAAACCCGTACTCTACCAAAAGCCGCAAGCCTGCTTGGAGGTAGGTTGGATGTCACGTGGAGGAGGAGCGAAAGGGAGGGGCTCACTTGGCTGAAACTCTTGCAACACCTTTTCTCTCTCCCTCTCTCCCTCTCTCCCTCTCTCTGAGAGAGCGGACAAGAGAGTATTGTTCGAGGAAGCCCCAGCCCTGTGGGAAACTCGAGCACAGGACCTGTCCAGTTCAGCAAGGATTATTTTTTTTGCTTTACAGGCATCCCAACCTCTGCTGGTAAGAGCTTAATTTTATCCATCCTCAAGCTGTGGTACAATATGAAGGTTGTTGTCTTTGGGAGAAATATGTTTGAGGACTAACTGCTACCTGCAAAGAGAGGAAACTGTTGCGGTCATTTAGATTCCTTGAAATACAAAACATGACCTCATAGTCGGAAAACGGACACCGTTTCCTTGTGGTTCATTGAAGGTTTGCCTTCATGTGTGAATTTATTCAAAGTACCTGAAGTCTTTTTCCTGGTTGTCCGCTATAGTATCTCAGGCTGTTCCTGGGTGATCCGTAATCGTTCTGGTGTCGGCATCTTGCCGGTACCCGGCAGAGAATGTTTATTAACATTCCTGTTAAATCCTCGCCCCCGCATGCTGATAGCACCTGCTGGACGTTGTACTGTAGCTGCTGAGATCCTGGGAGAGCTGCTCTCAAAGCAGCAGTTTCTCAAGCCCTGCATTCTGAGCACCAGATGTTCTGCGGTACCTTGTTTTTCAGCTTTCAGGTTTGAAAAGCTCCGAGGCTCTTCTGCAGTTATGGAAGCACCGACGGAGCTAAACTGACCTCATAGTGGATGCTTTTGACTTGTGCTTGCAGCTGAACTTACGGATATTTCTGCAAGTTGACTGGCTCGATTTGAATGGTTTGTCAATAGCAGCGTCTGTGTTTTTAATAGTGTTATCTCCCTCCTACCACTAGAGGGATTGGGTTTGTTGACTTAAAGGATGTTTGTTTGTCCATCAGCTTTGTATCCAACACCTCTTATTTACCTACATGCATGTTCGTGTTCGTGTTCGTGTCCCTGCCGGAAAGTAAACCTGCTCTGTGTCTCTCCACCTGTAGATCTTTCGCTGGAAGCAGCTCGAGAACTTGTATTTCCGTGAGAAGAAGTTTGCAGTTGAGGTCAACGACCCTCAGAGGTGAGGAGAAAAGCTAGGATGACCTTTCTATTTTGCCTTGTAGAACCTTTCCAAGTCTACCTGGAGAGTAGATGCATTGTTGACCATTCATTTGAGACGGCTTACGATGTCTTGCACCACAAGCCTGTTCGTGTAGTTAAAGACTGCGCTATCTTGGCTCCATGTGCTGCACTGCTCCCAGATTCTAGGACTCTGCTTCTGGCCACATCGGTCGTAATTAAAAGTCCCTGGTGCGTGGCCTCTTAATGTAGCGGCCTTTGCTTTTACTGTAGTGCGCCAACAAAGCAATTACAGAGTAAAGGATGGAGAAAGTTAAACTAAAGCATTGTGTTGTAACTGTTTGCAGCAGCATGAAACTCAAGGTCAGTCCTGATTATACACACTGCATTAGTTGATGTAGTGGTGGCTGGTGTTGATGTATAAATACGAGATGTTTACCACTCGCCGTAAGAATATCGTACAGACTGTAGGAGACCTTTCAGTTAAACCCTCTTCTGAAATGCTGAGAACTATTGTACAAGCTGATGCAGTACTACTGTGCAAAAATCAGAGACCGTCCTTCATTTATTTCATTTCCAGCCAATACAGCCGGTTATAATAACAAGCTATTAACTTTTCAGGAATTATTTCTGAGATCCGATATAAGCAAATCCACACACAGCGAAAAATGCATAGCTTTCCCGAAGTTGGTGTTCAAACAACGTCAGTGAAGACAAAACTGGACTTCTAACCACCATGCACAACATGGTAGACACCAGTACTGCCCCCAACAGATAAAGGCTTAAAGCGTTCATCTCTGAGAGAGACGAGAACATCAAGCTGCTTCAGGTCTGAAAACATCCTCAGGTGTTTCTGTCCATACTTCCACTGTGAGAAGACCACTCAGTGCTGTGGGTCTGAAAGGACGTGTAGGTGACTAAAAACATTTGCAAGTCAAACGAAGAAGCTGCTCGTGTCGTCATACTCATCGTAGATCGTACTTGATACGTTCACATTACCAGGTTGTAGTGGCACAAATCTGATAATTATTTTTATTTATTTATTTATTTTGCCCTAATTTGATCAGATCTGATGTTTTCAGGGCTGTGTGGACGCCCAAATCTGACCTTTTCAAATCCGACCTGAGCCACTTTCATATGTGGTCCTAGATTGGATATCCGATTCGTGGCCGTGCGAATTTAATGTGACCCTCAGATCGGAATTCGTGTGCTGTTTTTCCCACTGCGCTTGCCACCAGCGTTACCATGGCAACAGCGCCGAACAGAAGTTACCTTTTCCTCCTCCGTCTGGCTCTAATAATGAAGCTGAGAGCTGATCAGAGTTAATGATCTTCTCAGCGAAGCTCGTTCTGCTCGTTAGTTTGTGCTGATGATGCAGTGATTCGGTCATGTGACGTCACTGAGTAGGAGGAGCTCATGAGGGGTCAGTCCAGGACGCCGGTTTGTCCACATTTAATGACCGATTTGAGTCACTTGCATAAACGAGTGTGAACCATCCGGTCAGAAATCGGATTAGAGCAAAAAATCTGAACTTTTAAGACTGAAAATTATCCCTGCAGTTGTCTCAGAAGAGCTGAAACCAAGTCTCCTCGAAAAGAGTGGAACATGCCGTTGGTTGACCATTACTGTACCTCTTAGAGGGTTATTGAGTGGGCAGTAGCATTGCAGTTGTTTGCTGTATCAAAGTACTTCACTGTGCTAATTCAATTAAATCAGGTCTTTAATGCTTCTTCTTAACACGTGTATCTGTGTTAATCTACAGGAGGGCAGCGTCCAAGCGTACTTTCGGACAGTCTGGGCAGGCAATCCACTCGTGGTATGCCAGCCACTCTCTGATCAAAACCATCTGGGCGATGGCCATCAGTCAGCACCAGTTCTACCTGGATCGCAAACAGAGCAAAGTAAGTATGACGGCATTAGCTTTATCTCGGTCAGTAGTTCTCTATTCTGATCGGTCTCCTGAAGCAGTGTTTATCGAAGTCGAGTACATTATGATGTACAGTAGGGCTGTTTACTGTCAGTTATGGCAATTATTTTGATGATTAATCAAGTAATCTTTGTGTTTTTTATTGGGTCCTTCTCCATTTGGATGGGAAACCATGTCTCAAAGCTTGCAGGGCTTAAAAAGATGCTTAAAATATTTGGCACAGCTCCAAAAGACTATGTACATTTACACAGTTGACGAAGAATAAATGACACTTGCCTAATGATTCCTCTATTTTTATCCTGTTTTAGTCGCTCTGCATCTGTAAAACGCCTAGTCACAGAACCAGTTTTCAACTTTTGATAAAGCATTTTTAATTCAAAACAATGTTTTTAAGGTTTAACTCGGGAAAAGTAAACACTAATCAGTTTTATACGTCATTAACATTATACTACATTTAAAAAATTGTATTTTATTTGAAAAAAAATGACCCATTTATTTATCAGGCAGCACAACTTGCGTGTCACAGGTGTCGTGCTTCAATGGCTGGGTAATTAAAATTTTGTAAAAATAATGGCAAATATCATTTTTTTTTTTTTTACTGATTTTTTTTTTTTTTTTTTTTTTTTTAGTTTCACAAGGTCACCTGGTCAGTCAATGAGTCAGCCAACTTACAGAATCCAGTTTTAACCAGAACGTCACTGCAGTCACCGTCACTGGTGTTGCACCATATTCATACAACACCAGCGACTGTGAAGTATGTTTGGAATTGAGCTTTATTTTGCACATATGATGGAGATGTTAGTGGACATATTAAGATTATTTAGTTTTGGGGTAAAAGTAGTAGATTTATTTTTATGTATCCACCTGAATGCCCACTCCAAATGGAGAATGACCAAGTTGTATCTTTTAAAAATTTTTTTTTTTTTTTTTAAAAACGGGCTCAACTTTAACGGTTAAGCTTTTCACAGATTCCAGGATACTCTACTAAAAAAGACACAATGAAGGCATTGAAAATGCTTCATACATAAATAATGTAAATAAAACTCATTCTGGAAAAATATAGATCTCTGCTAATTTAATTGAAGTCTGTTCTGATAAATCGGTCATGCTCTTTTGAGCACCCCCCCCCACCGCTTCAGTAGTGCCAATTTCTACTAGCGTTTGTGTTTTAACACTGAGCAAATGGTGTTCACTTCCCACATTGCTCATCATTGAAACTAATTACTAAGCAGCTTAATTGAAAATGTAAATCTTAATTGATCCAATAATCACACCGTACTCATCAAGCTCTGCATGGAGGACTTTCTTTCATATGTGTTGGGATATGTTGAATAGAGCTTGATGAACGTTTCCAAGCTATTAGTCTTATTACGGCGAGCTGCAAGCTTTCCTAATGGGCAGTGCTGATCCAGGAATAGTCACTCAGCAGATTGATGAACCCCTGCTCTGTCATTGGCACAGTGATTGGACTTTTTATAGCACTGCAGAGTTCATTAACGTGATGTAATGGCAGTCCGTCCTCAGCTGTTTCTTTCTCTCCTCCCTTTTTCATCTTCATGTAAAGGCTAAAATAGCCACAACCAAAAGTTTGGGCGACATCGCTATGGACCTCACTGAGATCGGAGCCCCCAGGATCAGCAGGATGGTCAGTGTTGAGAGCAAAGACCAGCTCATCATGGCCAGTAATGGAAGCTTGGTTTCTGAAGGTGATGAACTCACTGACTCTTTGTATTCTTCTTTGTAAAAGCTTTTGAAGGTTCCCTCTCATTAGTGGTGAAGTAATCAGCTGAGCTTGGACCAACTCCAACATGATTATCCTAATTATAGACCCTGACATGGAGATCGTATCTAAGTTGAGTTTGTTTGGTGCCGTCAGGTTCTGCAGATTCTGAGGTAAGTGAAGAGCTGAAGAAGGAGAAAGTTGCAGAGCTGAAGAAGAAGGAGAAGAACCTTCAGGATCTTCTGACCCAGAAGCTCAATGAGCTTAAGAAGATCTGCCTCAGAGAAGCAGTGAGTGGTTCATGTTAAAGCTACTTGACCTCTTTATAGTCGATTGTATCTCAAATCAGGTTTACAAACTTTTATTTATTTATTTTTTGCAGGAGCTCACTGGGAAACTGCCTAAAGAGTACCCTCTAGCGTCAGGAGAGAAACCCCCTACTGTACGAAGGCGTGTAGGGACTGCCTTCAAACTAGATGACCTGTTCCCCTATGACGCAGTATGTTATACTTGTTTTGATCTAGTTTTTAGTCCTCGAATACCATTTTAAAATCCTCTCGTATGATTGTACCGCATAAAATGATATTCAGGCAGTTTTTGTTAGCAGTTTATTATAATTATGTAATCTTGTGCTGCTCTTTGCTGACTTGAGATGGGTGTGCTTTCAGGACCCTAATTTAAGGAACTTAGAAAGCAGGTTTGCTCTGCAGCAGAAGATCGTAGAAGCGGCGAAGAAGCTGGCCAACGAAGCCGAGCTCTGTAAAACCGTGAAGAAAAAGCGGAGGAGGAACTGTTTAGATGCCATGAAGAAGCTCCAGGAAATTGAGAACGAGATCAATGACTACAGAGTGAAGACTGGCAAGATGCCTACACAGAGAGCTTCCCTCATCATTGCTGGTACAGACTTGTTTGTTATTAAACATCCAGATGGGTATAGGGAGGTGATTTATATAGGTTCATTTAACAGCCTAATGAGTTTGGGGCTCCTGGTTCAAGTCTGCACTGGTCTGATTTGCTGCTTCACAGCAGCTTATTGGCCTTTAGGAAGTATAAAAACATGTGGTGGTTGCAGGCTTGGGCTTTGGAGTGCCTTATGAAGCGTACAAAATGTTCTTGCATAACGGATATGACTGATGTTTATGGTAATGATGACTTATGACTGTGTTGTAGCTGTTGCAACAATTTTTCTCAGTATTGATGACAACTTTTAAAAGGTTTTGACTTCAGGGAAACTAAATACATTATAACCTGCTCACTGTCTCCGTCTGCTGTTCACAGATGATGCGAGTACGGCAGACCTCAGCTCCCTCTCGGACAGCCTAAATCTGGAAGATGGTAAGGCTAACACGGTTTATTCGGCTTGCATAATGGAAAACTGAATTATCTTCAGGTTTTTTTTGTTTAAATAAGAGTTTGATGCAGTGTAAACATCATTTCTAAACATGAACATGAAACCTCACAAACATTGTCTAAAATCCCTTCTCGGGCAGATGAGGCTCTGGGAACGCAGCGGCAGCGATCCCGTTCGGTTCAGTATTCCCCTCGCCCTTCGGACGCCCTGGAGGTTCCCTACCACGCCGATCGCAGGACCTCTGCCAACGACGAGCAGCAGGACTCAAACGGGTGAGACAAGCCCAGCAGCGACACCCTTCCCTGGCTTCTCTCCTCTCACTGCCTGTCTCAGTTTGTCCAGTCCTCTTTCGAGCTAGTTGAGGCTTGCATATAAGAAACCACCCCTGCATTCCTGCTTGGGCCTCCACTTACGTCTGTTATCAGACCATAGCGTTAAAAATAGAGCTGGAGGAGTAAAGCAAGTTGTAGCATGGCTGACAGTCACAAAGGAGGGTGGAGAGAAAATGTACAGTCTTGCACGGGGACACGGGCCTTTTTTCCAGTAAGTCAATAAAAAAGGAAGGGGTTTTAAATGGGAGTTGAGGTTTAACTCCGTCATGGTGTTTTTCATAGAGTTTTGAAACTTATCCAACTGGGAGCTAATCAAAGCGCCAGCAAGCAGGGTCGGCTGTTTTTCTGTGTTTGTCCCTGTGAGTAATTGGGGGTGGTTTCCTTAACGAGTAGAGCTCCACCTCTGAGGAAGTAAATGTTGTGAAAGCATTGTCCTTATCTCTGTTGTAGAATAAATCATGGCGAAGTCCAGGAACCTTACCCGTATATGCACCGCGATGCCTTATCGACACACAGTAGCCCCTACTACCAAACCTCCAGACAGCTCCATGACTCCCGGAGCATGCCTCCCACCCCCCAACTCACCCGCAATGCCTTCAGCAGTATCCAGCTCAGGTACGGTGTTCCTGACCGTCTCAGCGCATGCAGTTGTGTGTCAAAGTTTGAACACTGCTGGTCAAGTTACATGGTTGTACATCCTCTGCATGACATGGAATAAACTTAAATATGTACATTTTCTGCAAATTTTAGCACAATTTCTATTTAACTGCTGGGTTTAAGTGAAACAATAAAAGAATGTGTTGAATGTGTCTTTTGCACAGGCTATGTTACGTTTTTCTTTCTATTTCTTTTCTCTAAGATGTGTAATGAAGGAAATAGTAAAAGTAAAAACATCAAGGAGGGGATGCTCGAGGGCTGGGATGATTTAAAGTAAAAAGGGAATTTTCGCTTAGTCCAAATGCAGAAATGCAGTCAGTCATTCAAGACCTTCAGTGT
Source organism: Pygocentrus nattereri (assembly GCF_015220715.1). Classification (NCBI taxonomy): domain Eukaryota; kingdom Metazoa; phylum Chordata; class Actinopteri; order Characiformes; family Serrasalmidae; genus Pygocentrus; species Pygocentrus nattereri. The sequence continues at coordinate 1,204,093 of NC_051236.1, read as the reverse complement.
TCAAACCCAAAGCACCCCTTGAACTCCTACTTGGAGCACTTTTTGATTTGGCTGTGTGTCTGCAGGTGTGAGGACGACGCCTCTCATCACTTCCGTCAGCGCAGCGGCAGCTTAGAGTCTCAGTCTCTTTTCCCGTCAGAGACGGACGGCCCCGAGCCCACCTTCACCATCGCTCCCCCGGCCCGCCGAAGCAACAGCACAGAGGTCCTGGACGACGTCTCCTCGCACACCAGCCAGTCCAGCTCAGAATACTGCGTCACCTCACGGGCTCGCGACCGCTGTCGGCGGAAGAAAGGCAACGTCTATGCCAACACGGGTAGCATGCCGAACCTGGCACAGAACGACACTCGCGGTTACGCCTACCAGTCACGGACACGGCCCACCACCACAGCCTATTATGTTACCGGATACCCCGGCTACCCGGAGTCTGAAACGTACGTCAGCAGTGGCTACGTGTACGAAAGTGAAGTGGAGGGGCACTATAACGTCAATCCTTCATACCACGTGCCAGCCTATCCCACGCACGACCCTTATAGGGGCTACGGGCAGGACGAGTTAGATGGCATGAGCCAGAACCCGTACGCCACGCTGAGGCAATCGAGGAGCCGCCCGCCGTCCAGAAATGAGAACGTAACAAAAAACATGCAAAAGGCTATAGTGGCTGAGCACTTGCGAGGCTGGTATAACCGGAACACCGGACAAAAGCAGGCAGCCTATGACTACGACAGGGGAGCACAGCACAGCTTGGCCTACAGGATTGCCCCTCCCGCTTATGGCTTTACTGACCGTGCCAGCTCTTACTCGTCGGGTAAGGCTGCTCACACAGTCTGAACATTTCAGTGGATCTGAATGTAATTCAGTCTAATTAGTCTCAGCATTATGTTTCAAAGCCCTTTGTTTTTGTACAAGTGTGATGTCCAAGCATGTGTTATATAATTTAATATATTATGTGACAACTTCTACATCAAGGCTCTCAGTGCGTAGCTGGTATTGTTCATTCTCCTGTACACAGATGCATGAGAAACTGAAACTCGGTCATAATGCTGTCTATGGTAGAGCTAACAATTTATTTATATATTGAAATCACAGTTTAGTCGTCCTGGAGGAAAAAACGGTGCAGAACTTTTTATAGAAAATGAACGTTTAAAGCGCTGGTCACAAAAATCTCAGATATTTCCCCCAAGCTGTTCAGCACTAGTGTATGGAAGCATGTTTTATTAGTCTGTGGCTCTCTGGGTCCTTTTTAATTCTAAAAAGGACACTGTGTTAATTCCACAACTCTTACTTTGCAGTGTCTTCAGCAGCGAATGCGAGCAACTGGCGTAGTCACCTGGCCGTGGGCTTATCAGAGTACAACATGCCTCTTCACCCCCAGCACACATACGGCTACAGCTCAGTCCAGTACAGCCACCCAGCACACAGCAGGTAGGACCCTCTGGCCCTATTAACCTCTCGGCTTCTTATCCCTTACATCATCCGTCTTAACCACAGGGTCAGGCAGCTCCGTCATCAATGGACTCCATGAAGATCAAGTCATGTTGGATGGTTCCACTGTCATTCCTAAAGCATGTTCACAAGGATGTCTTTGGTATCCATAAAAACACATTGATGCACGTTGCTGGTTTGTTGTCATGTTTGTAGGAGAAGACATTTTTCAGTGTTTACCCACAACTGCTTGTGAACATTCATTAATCCACCCGTCTGGATGCCTCTGCTGCTGGTTTAAGCTGTAGCTCGACTTGAGCTACCCAACTGTGCTGGTAGTTGCAGTTTTTTACAGAAGCGACGTTGCTCGCCGTGTAGATCTTCAGAGTTGGATTGCACAACTCTGGACGTGAGCCGAGTGCAGTGGTTCCTTTTCCATCTTGGTCAACATTGACGTGACTGACTGACTCACAAGCGACCATGTCCGGTTGGCTGACGCATAGTTATGTCAGAGAATGTCCTGTCAAAAGTTCAACTCTGGTAAACTTTTTCAGTGGGCAGCAGCTTAATTTTCACACATTTGCTCTTCATTCCTGTGTGTTTTACTTTTCAGTGCTGTCAGAAAACCAAACCTTGTATCTCCAAAACGTTAACTTTACAGTAGAAGGAAGAAATGGAATGGAAATTGATGGAATTTAATGGAACTTGATTCATTTCCAAGCACTTTTGGATCATTTCTGTCGGTCCGTTCATCATGAGATTCTGGCGCTTTAAGTCCAGCTGGTATTTTCAAATTCTGTGAAAACAACAAAAATGGAGAAACAAGGTTTTGTTCCGACAGCGGCGATATATTGAGTTGTAATTGAGATCACCGGGAGTAGATGTGCTTATTATGGATACCGAAATGTCCTCGTAAACGCAACCTTACTCATTGCTTTGTTTTATTACTGTGTAATAAGACGTGGTTTTGTTAGGCTAATTGCTCTGCTGTAGGTGCTGTAGGGCATGGGCCGGAATATTGGCTGCTTGCCTGTGTTTGGTTTAGTAGTCAGAAGAGTTTAGGACCGTCCTCATAGACCCTGCCTTCACACTGTGCTCTCCCCAATGCCTGCCTTACTCTCTCTCACGTTCTTTCTCTCTCATATAGACATGTCTCCGGTCCACACCCTAAACCCTCCTGGCACTGCCCTTCTCCTCCCTTCTCTCCTCATGCTTGTTCTTTCTCCTCCCTTCCTCCACCCTCTTCTCTCCGCTATCGGGCGGATCAGTCGGGCTCTGTCCTGCATCCCTCTGGCTCCAGAAAAGAAAGGCTTAATAAAGCTTCCTTTGCTAAGTGTAGCCCTTGATAGTAAGTAAAAAGGTGTGCCAGCTGTGGTGGTTTCCTCTGCATTTGGTGTGTTTTGGCTCAGGTTTTGTGAAGTGAGTTTCTGGAGGGTCGTTCGTGCTCCGTGTCTCAGCTGTTTGTGGAGGTTTTATTTATTTTTTTTCTTCAGTTTATCCTCCTGTGAAAAACATAACTGCATGGCTTTTATAATGTCTGTGTTTCTCCTGACAGCAGAACCTAACAAACTGTCTACGGCTCACATTTCTGATTGTGCGTGATTAGAGAAAACGTATTAACTGTGGGCAATATGGCAAAAATATCATGACTTATGATATTTGAAGACGTTTTCTATTGTGTTTGTGTTGTGGATTTAGATTTATTTATTTTTTTTATTAAATGTTTAGATTTCTCTTGTTTAGGAACAACAGATAAAAGGCACTGACAAGACATGATACTGCATAAAAAGGCTATTAAAAAATGACTATTTAATAAGAAACAGGAGTCAAAACCAAACACTTGGTAATAAAGAATATATACACACACACACACACACGCGCATGCATGCATACGTGTGTGTGTGTGTGAGAGATCGACAGGGCGTTTTTCCACTGGTCATCAGTCCAGTACAGAAGGTTCCAATTTCATGATTTTTGGTAGCCGCTCAAGAACATTACCGATAAGACCTGATGGCACTCGAGTGTCTCGAGGCTGAAGGCAGTACTTTTGGGAGTTAATACCTTTAGTCAAGTTTTGGTTAAAGTTCCCAACTGTCTCTCAAGCAAGTGGACCAAAGAAATACAGCTAGAATCACAAGTTCCATTGATTCCTGACTGCGAATTAGGGCTGAACGTTTGAGATTCAGGCCTGATTTATTTTGGCCAAGAAGACCAGAATATCCGTCTTTTTGGCTGGAGGCTTGAGCCCTGAGTGTAGTGAGCCAAACTGCCAGGAAGTTGTGATGTCGATGTTCTGTTGATTTGCCTGTGATTGGTCGAACTTTTCTACAGGCATTTCAGTTTCCCTTCTTAAAACAACACTTTTTTGCTAATATACATACATGAAGTAAAGGGTGGTGGTAGAATAGTAAAGAAAATGGTTCTGTATAGACCCAAGAACACTCAGCAACCCATTTACATGCTTAAATGTTCCTTTGCATGATGAAATGGTTCTTTAGATTAATGGAGACTGTATTGTTTATGGTTCTATGTAGCACCTTTTTGAAAAGGGTTCTCTATAGCACCAAAATGATCTTTCACTGTTACAAGCTTGGTATCATAACAATAGCAGAACCCTTGCGGTGCTATATAGAACCACAAACACCTTCTCCATCAATCTGAAGAATCATTTGACCATCCAAAGTAGCGTTTAAGCATGGAGTCAAGCGTGGGTTGTCGAGTGTTCGTGGTTCTGTATAGAATGACTGTCTGGAATAAAGAGCCATCTTTTTTTCTTTTTTTTTAAAGAAATGTTGTTTTTTTTTTTTTTAACCTTGTAGGCCAGTGAAAATTGCAGCTCTTGCGATGTGAAAATTGCACTTAAATTTCGATTTCGATGTTAAAGCCCAGCTGGTAATGTGCAGTGGAAAAGCGCCCATAATAGGGTAATAACTTGCACTGTGCCGTTACAGTTTTTGGTGCTCTGTAGTTGCTCTGAATCTGTCTTAAAGCATAGCGACTGCGTTTACATGCACTCAATAATCTCTTAACTACAGAAAATCAAATTATCAGGAATCCGATCAACACATTTCCATGCACTTGAGTAATCAGATAATGGGGAAGCTCCAGGTCTGCATGAGTAATCAGATTTCAGAAGAAGGCGTAATGTAAACATAATGTAAAATTCATGCAGTGTTTTTTTGTTTGTTTGTTTGTTTGTTTGTTTGTTTGTTTGGTTTTTTTTTTGTTTTTTTTTTAATATATTGCGCCACTTTAGCTGAAAATATGAATATGCATCATCTAGAAGATGAATATTTAAATCCTTTATTTTGCGTTTGGTTTCAGCGCCACTCCAACAGCGTGTTACTGCGTCTCGTGACCTCCACCGTCGGATCTCGCGCATGCATAGAAGTAGAAATCGGAATATGACTTTACATGCGCTGAGAAATCTGATTACGGAGCTAAAATCCAGACTCTTTATTTCTAGATCAGATTTCTAGACTGGAGTATGGCGTTCATATGACTCTTTGAATAATCGAATAACTGCAGAAATCTTATGATCGGATCATTGAGTGCATGTATACACTTGGATACTTGGAAAAACTTCACATGACGTTAAGCTTCTCATAATAACTAGGGATGCACATTGATACTGGATCCATAATATTCATATCACTGCGGTAAAATATCTGCCTTTTATTCGTTTTACTGTATTTGTAACCCTCTCCAAATGAATGTTGGATTGCTTTGTAATGCTAATGCAGGTAGATTTAGGCACAGACTCTACATTTGGTGGTGTTTATGTATCAGCATTAGAAATATGTACAGGAAAAACATCAGATACCAGCACTGGCCCTCAGGTCTCGTATTGATGGGTCCCTAATCATAACGTATTGTCATACTGTCCACACTGAGCACACAGACACAAATTAAGACACAATTGTTTTTATCTGACTAACCACCATCCCTTCCATGTAGCCGTGATCCCCATCTGCTAGCTCCACCCCCAGGGCCTCTCATGGACAGAGCTCCACCTGAGTTTGCTAGGAGGAGCCCAGCTCCAGGACCTTTAAACATGCCTGGTGCTGTTGCCAGTGGTTATGACCAGGACTATTATTACACTCAGTGCTAGTGTGAGATTCACAGCACGAAACAATGTGGTGAGCTGCATACCAAACCTTCTCGCACTGACTCTCTAACTAGGGTGCTCAATCAACCATCGACACTCACTGCACTTTATTTCCTGACGCACCAAACCTGTCCGGCAGCCCTTTTATCTCTAGCTTGTTTCTTCTGCTGGATAGATTTGTGTGCTCGCTGGTGGTGGGTCGGTTTCTGTGTGTTTGGTGTGAAGGGGGGGGGTGTGTGTCATGACTTGCTGTGTGTGCACGTCCTGCTTCAGGTGTGTGAACATTTTAACCCCGTGTTGACCAAGCTGCTAATCTCTTTTGTCTATGGAAATAAAAAAAAAAGGTTTAAAGGGCTCATATCCTACATTTCTATCGAGATCCACTTATAACGGTGGGGTTTTCATCAGAAACGGTCATAATTTATTTTTACAACCTCTCTCTACCCCTTAGATTAAAACGGGCTGTTTTTGTTACTGTACCTTGACGTGTAAAAGAGCTCCGTCATGATTAACTGTTTCATAATGTGCCTCGTTCAGAAAGCAGTCCAGACTGAAACGTTCCTGATGGCCTCCGAGTGAGTGAGCAGCTGCTTTTGGCCGTTTTAGGTGGAAATAAGTTGAAGACGTCCTCTACAGAGACTTCTGCACGTTTTTAATGCACTATTACTGTGTATTTGCTGAATTTAACATAGGCGGGGGGGGTGTAAGTTTTTATTTATAATTTAATTGAAGTAACGTTTTACCATCTTGGCTAGAAATATGCCTCTATGTGCCAATTCACTAGTATAGGCTAAAATATGAAAAATATAAATGAAAATCCAGATTTACTCTATTCTGCTCTAACTTTTAGCTCAGCTACAGCTCCTTTTCTCGCATCTCTGTCAGGAGACTTTCCCACAAAAGTTAGTTTCTTTATGTCTCAAAGGTGGTCTTTTTACAAGCCTGAAGTCGGCTTGCAATTCGCCCTCATTTTGTTCGAATTTTCTCGTTCCACCTTTAAAAAAAAATGCCTGAGGCACGAGAATGTAGCTAACCGTTTGACCGTTTAAGGTGGAAAGTGAAAATCAGCTTCATGACATTTTAGTGTTTGACCGTTTCGCTCTGCAGATTAAACATATCAGTAAACCAGCTGGAGTGATTCTCAATGCATACAAGTCCATTCGTCTCTAAATTATTGACGTTTGTCTTAAATCTTTTTTTTTTTTTTTTTTTGAGATTTGTTGTCTGCATTGATGAGGTCAGCAGTCTGTTAACTTCAGGGTTAAAGGCTGAATCAGCAGTTCTACATTAACTCCAGCGTTTAAGATCATTTATTGTTATGAGCTTTATTTTACTGTAAAGGAGGATTATTTTATTATTACCTTAATATATTACTGCCCCGTTTTGGCTCCACAGCAATATTAGTCACGTTTGGCTCTTGAGCCACATGCCGCCAACCCCGGTGTCAAACTATCAAAATTGTTTTGCTTTGTGTTTGGTTGTTCCCTGTAGAGGATGTGCTGTTTTCAACACCTAATTTGACCGCGTGTCCTAACTTTTGCATGTGTATATATAAATGGGGTTTTCATGACCTCACAGAACAAAGAATTCAAAACTGACCGCTTAGTTTCCAGATATGGACAGGGGAGTGAATGTTTTAATACAGAATACGCAAACTGTTTTCAACCATTTCATTTCAAAGAAGTGAGAAACAAATTTTTTTTCATGATATGCGCCCTTTAAATTGGTCAACGGTCTAACCCCATCAGGCCTGACGGTCGATATAAGGCCATAAGAACAGATCTGGCTTTCTCAGTTCTTCCTGTGTTGGCCACATTTACTCAGTCTCTCAACATCTGGAGAAACAAGCTTGCCGAACAACGAACGTAATCAGTCGTTTGTGGGACGGTATCTCTGACCCCACATTTCCTGTGATTTATTGCAGAGAAACGGGGGTTAAAATGTTCCTGTTCTTCTCAAACTCCTCATACAAACTTCTTATCACTCTCTTCTGTGTTCCAGGTCGTACGTTGATGTGAGTCAATCGGACGCACACATGAGCAGCCCAGTGGACAGTTTCGACTCTGAAGATCAGACACTTTACTGGCACGAGGACTCTAAGCCTGGAACTATAGTGTAAGGACTGAGCGAGGCCACCTGCAGCTGCTCTTCATGCTTCCGCGTGCCTTTTTCAAGTCCGTCTCAGTTTGCTTTTCTATGGGCGACCTGTTCCAAATCCGCGAAAGCAAAGGAATGTTACCAGGCAAGAGCCGTGTGACTCTTTGGAGAGAGGAGCCCTGCGCATTCCCTCTGAGATCAGACCCGGAACAGGCCCAGAAAGCTGTGTATGTTTGAGTGCGGTTGGCACTAGCACTTGTGTTGCAGGACTTTATCTACCCTTTGGAAATGCCTGCAGTTTTCTCTTCGGGACTTAATATTGATTGATATTTGAGCCAAACAGCCTGAAGTTTTCCTGTACCACAGAAGGATATTACACTAGTAAATCCTGTGTACGGGACACACATGCAAATACTAATATGAAGGATTGAACCCAGGTGGTTTCTGTTGTGTGAAAAAAAACCCACATGGACATTTTGCAGTCTTTTTTTTTTTTGTGTTTTTTAGTTAAATAACTTGATCATACCCCTTATATTGCTCCCGAGGTTATCTTTTGTCTTGGGATATTATTCTAAAGTTTTTATAAACAAATCCACATACTCAAAAGTGCTTTGAACACAGCTATGAAAAAGTAGCTTGTTCTTTCAGTGTTTTCTCTTCCATCACTCCAGACAGTAAAAGGCTGTTTACACACCGAGCGCGATTTGAGGAGACATTAGTGTCAAAACCATCTTGCCGTGAAAAAGGGGCATAATTTTCTTGGAAGGTTCCTTATGAAACAGGCAAGCTGACGTTGTGCTGGATGCTGTCCGCTTTGGAAAAGCGAAAGGAGAACAGTGTGTTTTTCGTCCTCATTCAGGAGTTAAAACTTCATGAACGCTTCCGCTCACAGTTGGGATGCCAGCTGAGTTTGAGCTGCTTTTGGAGATGCGTCTTCACACGTGACGAAGCACGAAACAAACAGGCTGAACATGATCTTGGTGCAAACAGTCCAACAATGACCGTGGGCTGCTTTCCAATTTGGAAATGTGAAAGTAGCACAAAGAGCTTTATTGCATCATGTCACAGCTAAAAACCTTGTTCTTCCACATATAACTCAATGTTTGCAGCCCAGTTTGAGCCCTGTTTTAAGCTGCTTTTTGAGATTCTAACCCCTTTAACGTTTGTAGAAAGGTTCCATTTACAGGGACCCAGCCAGTGCATCATCTTGGTTGTTGCCATGCCAACATCCGACACGACCGTGATCAGTCAGTGACTTATTGTTACCGACAATGTCAGAAAAATTGAGCACAGGGTGAATGAAATAATATTGCAATTTCACAACGGGAAAAATTGTTCATGGTGTGCAAGATATCATTAGTTGTACCCAGGCTCTATTTTTGTCCAAATAAATTGCTCAAATAAACCTCACTCGGTGTGTAAACACCTTAATAGGTGCTTTTAGGTTGCTGAATTATTCATAACTTTTGAATTCTTTGGAACAGGACACTGTATTGCTTTACACATCTGCCATGATAGGACAGCTGTTCTGCACCCGTTCACGTTCGGCATGGCGGAAGCTAAAGGAGGAATGCTGCTTTTGCTTGGTGCTTTTGCCGAGTTCCTCATTCCTGAACGTTTCGCATGGCATCTTCGAGTCATGAAGCTACTCTGCGTTAGCCGCTCAGTACCGGAACTTTCATTGAATTGATTTGACATTACTTTCATTCCTCGAAGCTCAAACTGTGTTTCTGCTACTATTTTTAAATATTACACCTGTGTGGATTTTTACACTACACATTTTCTCCCGTGTTATAATATCTGACTGCATCTGATACTGGAAACCAGGGCCTGGTGTTTGCTGTCTCTCTCCAGCAGAGAGCTGTTTATGTATATGTGAATTTTGTATATAGACTTTCTTACTGTTGTCATTTTTAGAGAGAATTTTTTTCTATGTGTTTTTTGCAAAGCATGTAATATATAGTAATCGAATTTGTTAAGCTGGTTCTTAGTAATTTGTATCAACAAAATGCATTTGAATTAAAAGTTCCAAAAGATTGGATCAGAGTTTAGTGTTTGTTCTACTGGCAAGTCGCTGTGCAAAGAAAAATATGTGGGGTTTTTTTTTTTTTTTTCTTTTTTTTTTTTTTTTTTTTTTTTTTTTTTTTTTTTTAAATCTACATCTTTTGAGCTCAGCACTTGTTCTTGTGTGGACATTTTATGATGACTGGATCATTAGAAATGCTGTAAAACTGCTCAGACAAAAATCTCTTTCTATTGACTTAGATTAAGTTAAGAGCACTTTGCCCTCTCCTGTAAAGTTACTATTTTGGAGATGCTTGTTTTTCCTTGGACAGCGATGATATCATTGCTGTCAGAACGAAACCTCATATCTCCATTCCTGTTTTTCATTGTATTTTTGGACATCGTTTGAAAACACCAGCTGTCCTCTGTGTGCTTTGAACATTTCCTGATGAAAGGAACATTAGAAGTGCTCCAAAACATTTGGATTATTATATAATAATTATAAATGTTTTTCCTTCTGAAAAATTCTTTTTGGAGAGGTTTTTGACTGATTGCAATATGAGTAATAAATTAATTAGGTTTTTTTTTTTTTTTTTTTTTTTTTTGCATAATGGCAACAAAATGAACTGAGGTGAAATGCTGAGACAGATTTTATGACCCGATACAAAAAGTCCCCCCTTAAATAATGAGCTTGTTTTGGTCATTTATTAACATGAAAGCCGCTGATTTCATTTAAAATATAGTGCTTGATTTTTTTGTACCTGGTTAATATTTCAGCTCAGTTGCATCATTCTGTTAGAAATTTAAAATGCTTTGGCAACTTTTAAAGGGGACTTATGGTAAAATGAATTTTAAAAGAGCTTTTGTTAGATTTTTAAAAGCCATCATTGACTCCCCAATTGACTCCCTAATTCATAGAGTCTATAGAAACTAAGCTGCAAAAACAGCTTTTTGTGATCTCATTAAAACCAGCACGTTTACAAACCCACCTGTTGGTTTAGTTTGATTGGCTACCTGGGCCGTGCCTCAATCAGAACAGAGCTCATTGGAATAAAGGCACATAACAGGCTGTTTTGGGAATGAAGAGATTTTGGGCAGTGGTTAAGAATTAATTATGGCTTAATAATTTGTGAACCACAGGGGATGAAAATGTAGTATAATGGACCTTTTAAAGAGTCCTAACTAAAAACCTATTTTAAGTACAGCTTTGAAATTTAGCTTTTTTTTTTTTTTCCATGGAAATCCATGGTGACCTGCCAGCTTCTGGATAAATTGGCATTTCCTCCTCTGAAATTCCAGGAACATAGATATTAGTGGTAGATTACACATTCAGCAGAGGATACTGGAAAGAATGACTCAAACATCTTTAGAATCAAAATATAATTGGATTTTTAATTTAATTTTTTATTTCTTGTTTCTCTGAACACTAACAAATTATGAACTTGACTGTAACGTGAGAAAGACGTCTAGATGGCTCTCTGATAACGTTCAAAGGAAATCTAGCCTGTCTCTTGAGCGTATAGTCTTCCTGGACTGGAATCGGTTTCTTTCTGTAATGAAGCGCAGTTTTGTACTTTATTGCCTGTGCAGCAAAACTCGTGCTCTCATTATGTACTTGAACTGTAACACATCTAAGGCGGTCATCGGTTCCTTTTAAAGACTGACCAATTCTAAGAAGGCATGTTTAAACCATATCAGACTTATGGTCATATCTGCTGTCAATGCCCCAACTTTGGTCACAGCAGGTGCCGTAAAACCATAGGAACCTGTAAAATAGGTGACACACCCACTTAGACCACAGCAGTCATTCTTCTTTAAGATCAGCAAAGCCTCACTGGAGCCAGACCCAGGCTTGCTGTGTTTACATAGCTGAGTAAGAGTAAATCTCCCCTGCAGTCCACCTTTATAATACGTGTCCTATAGGAATGCTTGTACTTCTAACTAATCAGCAGAGAACTGCGTAGCACTGACCCTCACAGACCCTCTGTTGGTGTTCAAAGCGCTCTACCAAATTCTGTTTAAATGCCATTAAAACTGCATTTCCCAGCAGCCCACAGTCTAGACAGTAACCTTTTCTGTTTTGGAGCAGTAAATAATCGATCTGTAATATTTTTATTTTATTTATTTATTTATTTATTTATTTGCTCATCCTTAATGAGTACAGCTCCATTAGCTCTCCCCCAGGGAGTCAGCCTCACGCAGGCTCTCAGTACGAGGCAGCAGAGAGAGAAGAGCTGTACTGTAGTGAACTCTGGTCCAGCGCGCTCCTCGAGTTCTTCCACTGTGTACTGGGATGTGTGTGTTGCAGCTGTGCTTCTCTGTCCACCCCCCTCTTTCAGGACACCAGCTGCGCAGATATCTGGAAGGGCAACCTCAGCTGACACTGGACTTACAGCAAACAATGGTCCTCTATCTGTCTCTCACCTTCACGGGCAGCTCTTCCCCGAGGCACATGCTGCTCGCCGCAGAAGTGACAGTAACCATGTCAGTAACCTTTCTTCAGTTGCCAATATGATTCTTAAAGAAAGAACTCGTGCTTTTCAACCTAGACTCTGTCTGCGGCAGCTTTAAAGGAGAATTTGACCAAAAATCTCATTTACATGATTTTCTACTCCAAACGCAGTCAAGCAAAGACATTTTTGGTGTCAAAGTTTAGTTTCTTTAGGTTAGAATTGGAGCCGTTAAGCTGCATTAACAAACACTGGAAGTGAATAGTCCTCAACGCAATACATGCTAAAATCAAAAGTTTGCACACAGAGGAATTCCACCTCCGCGTTTAACCCATCCATGCAGTGCAACACCACATACACGCTAGTGAACACACCTGCCCGGAGCGGTGGGCAGCCCTCTCCACAGCGGCCAGGGGGCAGTTGGGGGTTAGGTTCCTGGCTCAAGGGCACTTCAGTCAAATCAGTGGTACGATGACCCAGACAGAGATTGGGTTTGGAAAACACTGAAATCTTCCTTTAAAACAAAACATAGAAATGACCAAATGACTCTTTCAAATTGAAGGTTACAGCCTGACCTTTCTGACATTTCAGGTCAGAAAATGGGCTTTGAACAGCACCTTCGTCCATCCTCTAACGATGACTGCGGCGAATCTCGCGTATAGGATGGAGGCTTTCAGTTCAGGTCATAAATGTCAAACCTCCCACAGAATGTGACTCTGGTAGATTCTAGATTAAACACTAACATTTGAAGCTTGTAGAAGACATTAACATCACAGCTCGTTTGCCTTTACTGGGAATCTTTCAGTAAAGAGTTCTGGCATAGAGCCGCCACCGCCCTCCATTCCTAACACACGAGCTGAAACCGGCTAAGACTGCAGCTCATATTCAGAGTCAGTGACGTATCTAGAACCTAGAACTTGCAGAAGGCCTAGAGTGATGCTTTACCTCACAAAATTGTTCCCAACCATTGGAAATCAAAATGTGATTGGGATTCCTTTGTCCCTGATTATTTCAATTTCAACATCTTTTGGAGACGTCCTGAGCTTTTTAAACCTGATCAGCTTCACCCTAACAAGGCTGGGACTCAAATGCTAGTGGATAATCTACTGTATGGCATCACTCACATGCGGAACCTGCACCCAACCGCCAGCAGTAATGTCAGTCACAGGAGTTCACCATCTCCTGTCAGAGAATCTCTGCAACACTACAGTCTGCAGTCTTGTAGGAACTCACCTACTTCTCCTGCACACTCAGTGAATTCGCAGGTCTGACACTCTGGAGTCCATGCTCCTAGTCAGTGCTACATTCCAGTTCTTGTAAATAGCCGGTTGCATGGCTCTCAGATTCGGAATAAAAATGTAGCCAGAAGAAAACGTAGTAGTACAAGACATTGTAACAAACAAAATCTGATCCCGGTGAAATGCACAAGTAATGTAAGCTTTGTTGACCAACCACATCAAGTCCTGAAAGTCTCCTTACTAAATGTCTGCTCACTCACAAACAAGTCTTTTATCATAGCTAAATTAATTGAAGATTACTGTCTGGACTTCCTTTTTCTAACAGAGACTTGGCTTGATGGTAACGGAGCAATAGTACTAAATGAAGCTTCTCCTTCCAATTTTAACTATTTTAACGTCTCTAGAGTAAATAAGAGAGGTGGTGGTGTTGCTTGTTTTTACCATAAAGCATTCTGCTGTAAGCAGATCTCACTAGGGGAACAATCTACGTTTGAATATCTAGCAGTACAACTGAACAGTACTTATCCAGTTCTATTGATTGTTATATACCATCCTCCCAGACTACATACAGACTTTCTTGAAGATTTTGCAGAAATGCTTTCTAGGATTTTAATTGATTTTGATTGTTTTAATTACTGGGGATTTTAATATTCACATGGATATACCCACAAATCCAGTCACTTCAGAATTCATGAGGATGCTTAACTCTTTTGGTCTCACACAACATGTATCAGGTCCAACTCATAGGCACGGCCACACCTTAGATTTGATCATCTCTAAACGCATAGATGTTGCAATCTCTGATCATTTTGGTGTATTTTTCAATATGTCATTATCTATTAGAACACTCTGTGAAAAGCGCACAATAACCAAGCGTTATCTCAGTGCTGGCAGTGCCGTGGCCTTCACAGACATGATGCAGTCCCTCCCTCCCCTCTCAGAAAATGGGAATGAGTAAGTTGAAACATTCATACACAGAGTTAGGAGCTGTATTGATGTTGTGGCACCAAAAGTAACTAAAACTATTTCTGGAAGAATTAAGATGCCCTGGAGAAACACTACATCTATTATAAAACTCAGGCAAGACTGCAGGCAGGCTGAGAGACGTTGGCGAAGGTCAAAATTGGTAGTACATTCTGATATCTATAAAACAACATTACAGACTTACAACAGTGAAGTGAAATCAGCACGGAAGAACTATTACTCTACCTTAATCGACTCAACCAGTAATAACTCAGCTGCCCTGTTCAGAAGTATAGATCGGCTAGTAAACCCCACCTCCCATGTCTTCCCTGAATCCGTTTCAGTTGAAAAATGTGATGAGTTTGCAATATTTTTTAGGGACAAGATTACTAATTTAAGGCAGAATATAGCAACAAGCACTAATAGATTACCAGCCCTGATATCAGTTAGTCATCCTAACTGTAATATGTCTTACTTCAAGGAAGTTGACATGGTAACACTATTTGACGTGATTTCATCACTTAAATCCTCTACATGTGAACTGGACCCTCTACCAACATGCTTTTTCAAGCAGGTTCTGAGCTCATTATCTAATGAAGTTCTAATGATTGTTAATCAGTCTTTGCAACTGGGAGAATTCCCTAATATTCTTAAAACTGCAGTGGTTAAACCACTACTAAAGAACAGAAATCTTGATCCCACATTTCTCAATAATTATCGACCTATATCTAACCTTCCTTTTCTTAGCAAAATCATTGAAAAAGTTGTGTCAACCCAGTTGAATGATTATGTTAAAGTAAACCAAATAAATGACACTTTTCAGTCTGGTTTCAGAGCTCTCCATAGCACTGAAACAGCACTAGTTAGGGTAGTAAATGACCTGAGATTGAATAAAGATGCAGGCAAACTCTCAGTCCTTTTTCTCCTAGATTTAAGCGCTGCTTTTGACACTGTTGATCATGAAATACTTATTGATCGACTACAGAGCTGGGTAGGCCTTAGTGGCTTAGTCTTAGACTGGTTTAGATCGTATCTAACTGGGCGCGATTACTATGTTGCATTAGGTACCTCTTCCTCCACACGTCAAAAAATAACTTGTGGCGTCCCCCAAGGATCAATTCTTGGGCCTTTACTGTTCAACCTATATATGCTTCCATTACCGCATATCATTAACAAACATGGTATTAGTTATCATCAATATGCAGATGACACTCAACTTTACATTTCTTTAGAACCTAAAGCCCTAAAATCAATTAGCTCACTGTTTGAGTGCATAGGTGATATACAGACATGGATGTCAGACAATTTTCTGCAATTAAATAAAGAGAAGACAGAGGTTCTTGTTATTGGCAGTGATTCACAAAAGAATGATGTTCAGACTTATTTAAATCAAATGAATCTGAAGGCCAAACAATGTGTTAAGAACTTGGGCATCACTTTTGATAATGAGCTCAGCTTTAAATCACACATCATGACTACATGCAAGACAGCTTATTTTCACCTTAGAAACATCGCTAAGGTCCGAGATATGCTCTCTCCTGCTGATAGTGGAAAACTTGTCCATGCATTTATCACATCAAGGATAGATTATTGCAACGCTGTTTTATCTGCTCTCCCAAAGAGCTCTATCTCTCACCTACAGCGAGTTCAGAATGCTGCTGCAAGGGTCTTGACCCGGAGAAGAAAGAGAGATCATATTACACCTGCACTCCACTCACTGCACTGGTTACCTGTCAGTTTTAGAATAGATTTTAAGGTTCTGGTGATGGTTTTTAAATGTCTTCATGGTCTTGCTCCTCTTTACCTCAGTGAAATGATGGTGAGATATGTTCCTGTCAGGTCTCTCAGGTCCTCAAACAGTAATCTACTGGTGATTCCTAAAACGCGGTTAAAGATTGGCGAGGGTGCTTTTAGCCACTACGGCCCAAAGCTTTGGAACTCTCTTCCTGAGGAGCTAAGAGGCATTACATCCCTGTACAGCTTCAAGAGTAATCTTAAAACCTTCCTGTTTAGATCTGCTTTTAGTTAAGAAACTTTTGTCTGTTCTATCTCTTTCATTTTATCTTTTTCAGTTTATTTCATTATTTTATTTTGTTTCCTTCTATCTTTATTTGTTTTAATGTGTTTTGCTTATCTTTGTTTTCTTTTTATTTATTCTGTAAAGCACTTTGAGTTGCATGTATGTATGAAAGGTGCTATACAAATAAAGATTATTATTATTATTATGTTAGTGGTTAATCTGATACATCAGGCCTTCAGGTCAATCCCTGAAGTCCTAAGCAATGGGAGAGCTCGCTTGGCTGTATCTTCCTAGATACCACAGGAAAAAAATACTAATTGATCATTGGCCGCTTCTAGATTTGACCTCTTTTGTTTCTAACCAAAATAAAATAAAATAAAAATATTAATTAAGTATGATGAGGTGAAGTCAGGTGAATAAAAGGCTGTTTTGAAGTTAAACACGGTCCACAACTTCTCGGAGCCCAACTCCTGTAAAGGTGCAGAATCTTGCAGTGAGGATCAGCTCATGCACCTGAAGGTCACTGCTGATGAGGTCATGCTTAACTTTTATGGTTGGAAGAGAGTGAAGAGCTTTAACACCACAGGATTAAAGGCCACGTGGAGGTGTGGCCGTTTCACATTCAGCCCCAGCTGTAAAACATCTCTTTAAACACTTTCTAGACTGAAGAAAGACTGAAGGCTCTCTAATGAAGCTCCAGCTGCTTGCGTAAAACTGGCTAAACCTGCAGTGAGACATGCAAGAAGCAACACACAGTGAGCAGAGGGGTGACAAAGTAAAGGAAAAATCTGCATGAATTGTTTTAGTAAGTCGTAGAGCCACCAGAATAGTTGCTAACTCACCCCTACCCCCCTCCCCCCTCCCCAGGGCATTTGAGGACACTTCATCAAAACCATACGCCTGTTGGAGAGCACCAATCGGAGAGATTCCTGTAACAGCTGCTGCTGGGAGAGCATAACAGCCTTGCTGGTACTCCCATAGACACAGCGTTACTCATTCATAGCCAGCAGTGCTCACTCACCTTGTCAGATGCAGGAGTCAGCATGAGTAAAGAGTTCCATAGACTTGCCCTTTCTCCTTATCAGCTCTGTCTCTTGCGATTGTTTGAAGCTCCTCACTTCTAGCAACTCCCTCCCTCCCACCAGCTTGAACTTTTATAAGGCTGTGAGCTGCATCTGTAAAATGACTGTGTATATGACAGCTGTATGTCTTAGCATGTCTATCACAGACGACAGCAAGTATTCTGTCTGAAAAGAACTGGCCACAACACACTTAGGGCGGTCTAGATACCAGAACTTTGACAGCAATACTAAGTGCAGTACCAGATTAAGAGGCCCAAGTTGGCCCGCAAGGACGTTTGATTGGCCCTGATGGAAAGCCTGCTAGCTTCCCTCTACATCTCAATGAGAGAACATGCAATTTTAAAGAACTTTTTAGTTTATAGTGTCTAATTTTTTTTTTTTTAATTTGAAAGTAATGTAGCTGTAGCTAGCAGGTACAAGCTAATACAGTATAACGCAATGGTACACAGTTAAGAGGAGTTTCAGAAGGAAAATGTTCTTTATGTTGGATTTAATAGTAATGCAGTGTGCCAAATTAACTATTGGATTTCTTAAAGAATATAGTGTCTACATATATACTGGCAGCACGTGAAATACCCCCTGGCATTTTGGGAACCCATGTTGGCTGGCCAAGATCAAGACCATGGACTCAGACTTGGAGGTGCTGATCCGCATACCAACCGCTTCACACTCAGCTGCAAACCGCTCCAGCGAGCGCTGGAGGCATCCAAGTGATTCCGCCAAAAGAACAACATCATCTGCAAATAGCAGAGACGCCACCCTCCGGTCTCCACACATAATGCCCTCCTGACCCCGGCTACGCCCTGACACTCTGTCCATGAATATCACGAACAAGAGTGGAGACAGAGCACAACCCTGGCGGAGTCCAGTGCTAACACTGAAAGAGTCTGACTTAATGCTGAGTATACGGACACAGCTCTCACTCCGGGAGTACAGAGATTGGATAGCCTGGAGTAGTAGCCCCGGCACCCCATACTCCTAGAGGACCTCCTACAAGATATCTCGAGGAACACAGTCATAAGCCTTATCCAAATCCACAAAACATATGTAGACTGGGTTGGCAAACTCCCATGCCCCCTCAACAATCTGTGAGAGGGTGAAAAGCTGGTCCATTGTTCCACGGCCAGGACGGAATCCACATTGTTCCTCCTCAATCTGAGGTTCAACTATCGGTCGGAGTGTCCTTTCCAGCACCTTTGCATAGACTTTCCCAGGGAGGCTGAGCAGTGTGATACCCCAATATTTGGCACACACCCTCCGGTCCCCCTTTTTAAAAATAGGGACCACCACCCCAGTCCAAGGGTACTGTTCCTGAGGTCCATGCAACGGTCTTGGCCCGGAAAAGGATGGCATGCCCACTCCAGGTAAGGGGAAAGGACCTGCCCCAGGTGGAGGAGTTTAAGTATCTTGGGGTCTTGTTCACGAGTGATGGGAAGAGGGATCGTGAGATCGGCCGCAGGCTGGGACAGGCGGCAGCAGTAATGCGGTCACTGTACCGGACTGTAGTGGGGAAGAGGGAGTTGAGCCAAAAGGCGAAGCTCTCTGTTTACCAGTCGATCTACATCCCAACCCTCCACCTATGGCCATGAGCTGTGGGTAATGACCAAAAGAACGAGATTGCGAATACAAGCGGCAGAAATGAGCTTTCTTCGTTGGGTGGCGGGCTACACGCTATGCGATAGAGTGAGGAGCTCGGTCATCCAGAAGGAGCTCGGAGTAGAGCCGCTACTCCTCTGCATTGAGAGGAGCCAGCTGAGGTGGTTCGGGCATCTGATCCGGATGCCCCCTGGACGCCTCCCGGTTTGGGTGTTCCAGGCACGGCCTACCGGGACAAGACCCCGGGGTCGTCCTAGGACCTTCTGGAGGTATTATGTCTCCAAGTTGGCCTGGGAACAGCTTGGGGTCCCCGGGAATGAGCTGGAGGAAGTTACGGGGGACAGGGTCATCTGGGATTCTCTGCTCTCCCAACTGCTACCGCGACTCTGTCTGGACTAGTGGTCAACAATGATGATGATGATGATGATGTTGGCTGGCTATTCCAGCATTGACTAGCTGCTAACTATCCCACCAAACATGTTGCTGCCACTGAAATGCCACTATAACAAAAAGTTTGATCTATCAGTTCTTCTTTTGGAAACATTCAGATGGTCCAAGGGATTAATTAGGACCCCCCCCCCGCAGGACCCCCTGTATTTTGGACATTATATATTGGTAACACACAAAAATGTAAAGCTAACAAACTGACAAAGAGTTTGCTTAGTTGTTTTGTCTTTTTGGCCCACAGTCCCCTACAAATATTCTACTTGGCCCTCCAAGAGCAAACGTTTCGATCCCCCTATTAATATGCGTCATACCAAAATGCTACTAAAGCAAAAAATTAGAAATACACTTGTCATCGTCTGAACAAACGAATGATTCATGGGCTGAACATTTTCTAATTGTTGGAACTTAAATAATACCTCCAATTTTTACAGACCACCCTTCTTTTAATTAATTTCCATTCAAAAATGCCATTGAGAACAAGTTTGAGTGCATTTTACAGCATCAGGAAAATTACACAGAAGCCTTTACCAGCACATCTAATAATCTTTCAGTGTTTACCGCGTCTGTTCTTCACCTTTATTACAGCCTCCATCCATTTCAGGAGACTCACTTTTGCTTTCTCCAAGAATCTGCAGACACCTCTCCAAAGTTCAGTCTTAGAAGCTGGTTGCATCATATTCAGGGATGTTGAGGTCTGGACTCTGGTTTGGTCAGTCAATTGCTCTGTGAAGACCAGCAGCTTCTATCTTTGATAAGTACATGTTGATCTTCTCTGCCTTCTGCTTGAGCAAGCAAGCAAACACGCAAAATTTATTTATATAGCGCTTTTTACAACAGGTGTTGTCACAAAGCAGCTTTACAGAACAATCAGGATTACAGAGAGAAGAGAAAAGGAAAGAAAATCCAGGTCCGAGCCCCCATGAGCGTCGCCAGCGGCGACGGTGGCAAGGAAAAACTCCCTAAAAGAGGAAGAAACCTTGAGAGGAACCAAGACTCAGAAGGGGAACCCATCCTCCTCTGGTCAACACCGGATAGCAAACATTATTAGTATGAAGTTTTATAGTAAAGTGGGAAAAGAAAGATCTGAGGGTGAGGACTGCACAGCGCTGTACAGCAAGAAGCTCAGTGGTGGTCAAGCCGGTCCAGAAGGCTGGTGAGCAGCGGCGCCAATCAAGGCAGAAGAGGCAACAGCATCAGACGCACAGGATGGGCAGCTGATCAGCTCAGCAGAGAAAGGAAAGAAAAACGTGGGAGAGAAGGTCACTCAGGTACTGAGGGGCAAGTCCGTTTAGAGCTTTATAGGTCAGTAATAGGATTTTATAATCAGTGTGAAGTTTAACTGGTAACCAGTGCAGGGCTGATAAAACTGGACTAATATGGCCGAACTTTCTGGTTCTTGTGAGACTCTGGCTGCAGCGTTCTGGACCAGCTGAAGCTTGTTAAGGCTTTTGCTGGGTTGTCCAGACAGCAGGACATTACAGTGATCCAGCCTTGAAGTAATGAATGCATGAACTAGCTTTTCTGCGTCCTGTAGAGATCATGCATTTCTTAATTTAGCAATATTGCGGAGATGCAGGAAGGCTGTTCTAGTGATATTAGTTATATGTGCGTCGAAGGACAGATCAGTGTCTATCTGCAACTGAGATGCAACTGAGAGATTGTTAAGTGTTGAGTTAGACAGTTCAGTGCATGGTTGGCCTGTGGGACACCAGAGGCAGCTGGCAGGTATCGACAGGCCAAGCGATCTGCGGCTTCAGTTGTCGCCAAGGCAAAAACCCGTGTATGGGAGGAGTTTGGTGAGGCCTTGGAAAGTGACTTTAAGTCGGCTCCGAAAAGATTCTGGCAAACCGTCAGGCGACTCAGAAGGGGAAAGCAGTGTGCCACTAGCACTGTATAGTGGAGATGGTGTGCTGCTGACTTCGACTGAAGACGTCATTGGGCGGTGGAAGGAATACTTTGAGGACCTTCTCAATCCCACCGACACGTTCTCCAGTGAGGAGGCTGAGTCTGGGGACATGGGAATAGGCTTGTCCATTACTGAGGCCGAAGTCGCTAAGGTAGTTAAGAAGCTCCTTGGTGGCAAGGCTCCAGGGGTGGATGAGATCCGCCCTGAGTTCCTCAAGGCTCTGGATGTTGTGGGGCTGTCTTGGCTGACACGCCTTTTCAACATTGCGTGGACATCGGGGGCGGTGCCACTGGATTGGCAGACTGGGGTGGTGGTGCCTCTTTTTAAAAAAGGGGACCGGAGGGTGTGTTCCAACTACAGGGGAATCACACTCCTCAGCCTCCCTGGCAAGGTCTATGCAGGGGTACTGGAGAAGAGAGTCCGGCTTATAGTCGAACCTCGGATCCAGGAGGAACAGTGCGGGTTCCGCCCTGGTCGTGGAACACTGGACCAACTCTTCACCCTCTCCAGGATTCTGGAGGGTTCATGGGAGTTTGCCCAACCAGTCCACATGTGCTTTGTGGATCTGGAGAAGGCATTCGACTGTGTTCCCCGGGGTATTCTGTGGGAGGTGCTTCGGGAGTACGGGGTACATGGCTCTTTGCTACGAGCCATTCAGGCCCTGTACAAACAAAGCTGGAGTTTGGTTCGCATAGCCGGCAGTAAGTCAGACTCGTTCCCAGTGAGAGTTGGACTCCGTCAGGGCTGCCCTTTGTCACCGATTCTATTCATAATTTTTATGGATAGAATTTCTAGGCGCAGTCAAGGGATGGAGGGTGTCCGGTTTGGTGACCTCAGGGTCACATCGCTGCTGTTTGCAGATGATGTGGTCCTATTGGGGACATCAGGCCGCGAACTTCAGCTTTCGCTGGATCGGTTTGCAGCCGAGTGTGAAGCGGCTGGGATGAGAATCAGTACCTCTAAATCCGAGACCATGGTTCTCAGGCGGAAAAGGGTGGAGAGCCCTCTCTGGGTTGGGGATAGGCTCTTGCCTCAAGTGGAGGAGTTCAAGTATCTCGGGGTCTTGTTCACGAGTGATGGTACAAGGGAGCGGGAGATTGACAGGCGGATTGGTGCTGGGTCAGCAGTGATGCGGGCTCTTGTGGTCTGTTGTGGTAAAGAAAGAGCTGAGCCATAAGGCAAGGCTCTCGATTTACCGGTCGATCTACATTCCCACCCTCACCTATGGTCATGAGCTTTCGGTAATGACCGAAAGAATAAGATCGCGAATACAAGCGGCCGAAATGAGTTTCCTCCGCAGGGTGTCTGGACTCTCCCTTAGAGATAGGGTGAGAAGTTCAGTCATCCGGGAGGGACTCGGAGTAGAGCCGCTGCTTCTTCACGTCGAGAGGAGCCAGCTGAGGTGGTTCGGGCATCTGGTTAGGATGCCTCCTGGACGCCTCCCTTGGGAGGTGTCACAGGCGAGTCCACCTGGGAGGAGACCCCGGGGAAGACCCAGGACACGCTGGCGCGACTATATCGCCGAGCTGGCCTGGGAGCGCCTCGGAATCCCCCTTGGAGAGCTGGTGGAAGTGGCTGGGGAAAGGGAGGTCTGGGCTTCATTGCTTAGGATGCTGCCCCCGCGACCCGATCCCCGGAGAAGCGGAAGATAATGGATGGATGGATGGATGGAGTTAGACAGTTTGTTTCTAGCTAATTTTGAACCAAGAAGCAGGACCTCTGTTTTATCTGAGTTAAGTAGCAGAAAATTGCTTGACATCCAGTCTTTTATGTCTTTTATACAGTCCTCAATCTTGCCAAGTTTAATTTTATCATCCGGTTTGCTTGATATATATAACTGTGTGTCATCGGCATAGCAGTGGAAATTTAGGCCGTGTTTATTGATAATGGTGCCTAATGGTAGCATATATATTGTGAATAATATAGGTCCTAAAACAGAGCCTTGTGGAACACCATCCATTACTTTTGCAAGAACAGATGATTCACCCTTTACATTAACAAACTAATAGAGATCAGTGAGGTAGGACCTGAACCAGGAAAGAGCTGTTCCTGTTACCCCTACAAGGTTTTCTAGTCTATCTAGTAAGATCTCGTGGTCTATTGTGTCAAATGCTGCACTAAGGTCAAGGAGGACTAGCAGAGACACATTTCCTTGGTCCGTGAATAATAAATTGCTATAAATAAATGCTGTTTCTGTGCTGTGATGTGGCCTAAAACCAGACTGAATTTTTTCATGTAGATTATTCCTATGCAAATAAGAGCTTAATTGTTTGGTTACCACTTTTTCCAGGATCTTAGATATAAAGGGGAGATTTGAGAGAGACCGCTGATTAAGAAAGCTAACCTAATTACTGCAAGTTTAAAAGTTTTTGGGATGTATCCAAGGCTAAGAGAGGATTTATTATTACCATTATTGAGGTTGTTTTCTTGCTGTAGAAGGAATTTCTTTCTGATTAAACACTTTCCAGGGTGTTGCATGATGTTCTGAAAACTGTTTTCACTTATTCTGGACAGATGGTTGTAGATGTGGTTTGAAGAGTCTTCCTTTGAGTTAGTGATGCACACATTTCTTTTACTTCAAAAGATCTCAGCTTTAGACTCATCAGTCCATAAAACCTCACACAACATCTCAGATGTCCAGTTTTGGTGTTCTAGTGCAAATATTCTTTTCTGTCAGTTTCTTCTTCTGAGAAACAACTTCTTGACAGCTACACATCGTTTCAAACCCATAACGAAGTCTCACAGTCTAATGTAGATTTGATATACTTGGGCCCAACCCCATTTCTTCTTTTTACCCCACCCCTTGATTTCGAGTGTCACCCTAACCCCTTGGAACTGAGTTATAAAGGGGCAGTGGTTGAGATCTTCCTTCTGAAATGAGACCCTCTAATAAAAGAGCATCACTTCATTAACAACTGCTGGCGCTGCTCTGTAGGCGACCCTCCCCATCTGCAGGGACAGCAGATTAGATTCAAATTAGGATTAGCCCTTTTAAATAAAGAACAGAGTACTGTGCGTCGATGTTTACCACACTGAAGTATTGAGAAAGTGCTGCACTTTTGACACAGCACACAGAGACTGGAAACACATGAAAGCGTGGAGCTGCTGACGCAGCACTTCAGAAGAGGACCACATGAGTAACTGCAGATGAGTCTGCTGAAATTCAGCAGAACACTTACAGCACTGCGTGATCTACTGCAGCTATTGACCCAGGCCTGAGAGGAGGAGGGCGAGTCAGAGAGTGTGAGCAAGGGCTGGGACCTTATCAGTCAAACTCATGATGCGGTCATGGGGTCAGACACAAGAGGTCGACTCTGGAAGGAGCCAATGTGAGTTCAGCTTTCTTGTGAAACATTTGACGTGATAAAAACGCTCTGTTCCAGAGAAACTTACAGGATGAGAACTGATCACAGTGGTGGGGATAGGAACCAGATGTCCGTGGCTCACTGAAAATTCTAAGACAAAATAGTTATGAACACACTGCCTGATGTCTGGGACACTGATTGACAATTGTTCAAAAGAGGCCTTGAACATACAGGTCTTTGCAAAAGTCAGAGTCCACCCTTTATTGATTTTATGTCCATTGAAACAGCCATTAAGCACAAGTTATTTTTTTTACAAGATATTTCTGAGGAATTACAAAAGAAGATAATCCACCTGCATAAGGAATATGAAAGTCAAATGACAGACAGAAGTCACCAAAACTGGAAAATGATTAAAAGCTACAGATTGAATGTTCCTCCTAACAACCACCTGGAAGACCTGGTAGACATCAAACCTGTCCCCATCAGATTAAGAGACCCTTATTAGTCCCACAATGGGGAACTTTCACCTCCACAATCTAACGCATCAGAGCAAGGAAACACCACATACACACTAGTGAACACACACTAGGGGCAGCGAGCACTCTTTCCCAGAGCAGTGGGCAGCCCTATCCACAGTGCTCAGGGAGCAGCTGGGGGTTAGGTGCCTTGCTCAAGGGCACCTCAGTTGTGTACTGCCAGCTCAGGGGATTGAACCGGCGACCTTCCGGTCCATAACTGGTTCCCTGACCTCCAGCCCACAACTGCCAGCACTGAAAATAAATAAATGAAAGACAGTCTCTGACTTCCGAATGCACTGTATTTTTAATAACTCATTCTGGTGAAGAGGCATGTGCAGGACACCAAGAGGCAAAATAGTCCCACAAGAGAAAATTTGCCACTATTTTACCATTAATGACATTGCATAGAAAAACTCAGAAGACCTGTGTAGGTCCTCTGGTGGTTTTGGATGGTAAATAAAAAGGCTCTAATTTTATTGTAGATACTGTGACCCCTGGTTCCTATCACCACCACTGTTAAGATATCTGAGATTCTCTACAGTGAGCAATTTCCCATCAAAGCACTCTTAATTACATTGAGTGCATATACTTGCACTAAATAATGTGATCAAAATCAGATTTCTGCAGTTTTCAGATTATTCAAATGGTCATGTAAACACCATACTCCAATCTAGAACTCTATAAAGAGGCTGGATTTTAGCTCAGTGATCAGATTTCTCAGTGCATGTAAACTCTTACTCTGACTTCTATCAGATTTCTCAGTCTGCACATGCGCTCTCAGACGGTGGATGTCGCGAGACGCAGCGAAACACTTTTGGAGCGGCGCCGAAACCAAATTTAAATATTTAAATATTCTTCATCTTCTAGACGACATATGATCATATTTTCAGGTAAACATGGCCTGAAGTTTGAGCTTTACGTTACGTCTTCTTCTGTGAGTTTATTGGCTTGTTGAAATCTGATTAGTGTCTGATTCGTGTAGACCTGAAGTTTCCCATTATCTGATTTTCTGCAGTTATCGGATTACATTTACAGCATTTGGCTGACGCTCTTATCCAGAGCGACTTACAATTTGATCGGTTTACACAGGAAGGCGAAGGCGGTGTTAGGAGTCTTGCCCAAGGACTCATTGGTATAGTGTGGGGTGTTTACCCAGGCAGGGACTGAACCCCAGTCTACAGTGTAGAAGGAAGAGGTGTTACCCACTACACTAACCAACCAACCATTATTATGTGCATGTAAGTGCATTCATTGTTTACATCTCAGCACTTGAGATGGTTTCACTGGTGGAATTCTTAATCTCTCAGTAATTCACAGATTTTTTTAATTTGCAAACTATCATTTCATGAACAAATATTTCAATTCTCTTCAAGTACAACCATTTGGCACAGGATTACAGAACATGGCTTCATTATCAACTTCAAAGTTTTGACATTTATGTATAATTTCACATAACAGCCAAATCATAGCTGTGAGCAGAAGAGCATGTTTCAACTCATGTTAGCCCAGCGATTACTGCACTGGATGACTCAATTACAGGGTCACGCCAAGGCGTAACTTTTCGTTTAGAGGTTTTACATTTTCTTCTAGAAGTCAGAACTCAAAGCGGATGTGTTTATCATGGAAAAGTGCCATCAGTGGTCTCTACCTAGCACCAAATAAAGGATATGAAAACCTACTGGGAAAGAAAAGTGAACTAATGAGTCACATTAAACTTATGAGAAACCATTTTTCAGACTTTCCTCATGGGGCAAACAGGAGGAACAGCCTTCACTATGAGTTAGCATGTTAGCAGAATTTCTGAGAATATTCGGCTCCAAAATCCGACAGATGTTTCTTTAGTTTAAGGTACTAACAGGACCACTCAGCATCTGCCCGAAAAAACTGAGCGTTGTAACATTTCATAATGTTCCTGTCATATACTGTGTAAACTTTTCAATGTCAGTAATTTTTTTTTTTCCCACGTCTTTGGAAGATCCAGCTGGATTTTCATTGCATAGGCTGAAAACGGAGATACGTCCTTCATACCGGGATCAGAACAAAATAAAAGACACACAGTCACCCATAGCTACGAGTCACTCCTTGAGTTTGTTCTCCAGGAACTCCTGAATCTTGCTTAGGCTCTCTTCCTGCTGGCCGAGAGCCTCCAGTAGAATCCCCATGGGTGTTTTCTTCAGTCCTGCACTCTCCATCTTATTCTCCAGCTTGTTCTTCATGTTGCGCAGACGCAGGGAGGCGTGAGCGAATATCACTGGAATGAAAAAGGACAGGATCGCTTGGCTTGTGTTTGCATCTTTGACATTATTAATAGACACTGAATGACTAAGTTTAGAAAGCAGAATATAAATTTATGAACATAAAGCCCAGTTCACACTCAACAGGCAAGACAAGGGGGCCTCAAACACCTCTAATGTAAGATTTCTATTAATGAGGACTGCCTTTTAACCACAAACTCCTTGGAACCACCAGTGGTGGTTCAAAGTTTGGAACAAAGTTTGCTGCTGCATCTAGAAATACAGGTTAAGAGTCTACGACGCACACCAGAAACCATTTATCAACATCCAACAACTTCTCTGGGCTAAATGAGGTTCAGTGGAAATGTGCGCAGTGACCTGACCTGAGTCCAGGTTGTTTTTGGAAATAATGGACATTGGGTTCTCTGGGCCGGGTCTATCCCGGCTGTTACAAACACGAAGCTCAAAAGCCAGCGTCTGTCATGGTACGACAGTTCGTTAGTGGGTAACTTGCACATCTGTGAAGGCACCATTAACGCTGGTTGGTACAAACACACCTAGACGACGTCTTTTTCAGGACGTTCCTGCTCGTTTCAGTAAGACAGCGTGACTAGCCTGCCTGCAGGTCAGCCTGTCACCCACTGAAAATGTGTTGCTCTTTACAAAGTTCAGTACATGACAGTGGAGGCCATGGACCGCTGAGCAACTAAAGTGCCTTATTAAACACGAATGGAAAATTCTACCTTCACAACTGGTGTTGCCCCTGTCCCAACATCTTTGAGACATATACGAGATTTTTATATATATATATATATATATATATATATATATATATATATATATATATATATATATATATAAATGAGAGAGAGAGAGAGAGAGAGAGAGAGAGAGACTTTATTAGGTCCACCTGTTCAGTTGCTTGTTAACACAAATAGCTGATCAGCCAATCACACGGCTGCAGCTCACTGCATTTAGGCGTGTAGAGGTGGTCAAGACGACTTGCTGAAGTGCAGGCCGAGCATCAGAACGGGGAAGAAAGGGGATTTAAGGGACTTTGAACGTGGCGTGGTTGTTGGAGCCAGACGGGCTGGTCTGAGTATTTCAGAAACTGCTGATCTGCTGGGATTTTCACACACAACCATCTCTAGGGTTCACAGAGAACGGTCCGAAAAAGAGGAAATGTCCAGTGAGCGGTCAGTTGTGTGGACGAAAATGCCTTGTTGATGTGAGAGGTCAGAGGAGAATGGGCAGACTGGTTCCAGATGATAGAAAGGCAGCAGGAACTCAAATAACCAACCAGAATCTCTGAGGAACGTTTCCAACACCTTGTTGAAAGTCTGCCATGAAGAATTAATACAGTTCTGAAGACAAAAGGGGGTCTTTTACTAGCAAGGCTGGACCTAATAAAGTGGCCGGTGAGTTTATATTATATATATATATATATATAGTAAAATCACTGCTTTCTGTGTTTTATTTGTATTTTATCTACTGTCTCTACTTTTTGGTAATTGGGTTTGGAAAATGGGCCTAAAATGAGATGAACTTCTTAAAACTTCAACCAATGGTGGACTCCAACCTCATTTTGTAGAAGGAGTGTGAACTGGGCTTAAAGGAACTAGATATTTAAGAAGATACAGACTTTCCACTCATGCATAAGAATAGTTTAAGTACGCCTAATGTAACACAGGACCATTGTTTACTGGCAACAATAGGCCGAAGTGGGTGTAGAGCCTCACTCAGCACTTCTTTCACTACCAGCTGAACCATGAAACATCTGACAGACAGAAAATGAGAACATGCTGAACTCACAGAGCAGTGGGAGCTTGATCCCCATCAACAAGACCATGACTCCTCCGAAGAGCGACATGAGGAGGTAGCTGGCTAGCATCACTAAACAGACGAACAGAGTAGGGTTCTCCTTCTTAAAGCTCTTGACCACTGCTTTGTTGTCCCCCACCCACACAGAGCCGAGGAACACCGATACCACCACTGCTGCGCCGGTGAACATGCCAAGGGGGTTCATGAACCTGACAACAGAGGCACAGAGGATGTTGACTGCAGATTTGAGAACAGCTCCATCTAGAGGATACTGCGTAATAACACATCTTTGGCCCTACAGGGGAATTCCAAAATATCTGCATAACTCAATGGTTGAGAGGTAAACAAAGTCAAAATCGTCTGAAGTAAAATGCACCATATTAGAGAGACACTGTCAAAGAAAAACCTGCCCCATCTGCAGAATAGTAACTTTACAGGAGAGAGTAAAAGCTTTCTTCATTTTTAATGCAAGATAGCCTCTTATTCTCCAGGGTATATTTTGGTTTGTCCATCTGAATTTCTGTGACCAAATCGTAATGCAAGTTATTCAGTAACTGCATGAAATAAATGGACATTTTTATTTATTTATTTATTTATTGTAAAAGCCCCTCAAATTAAAAGAATGTTTTATGATCTCCACATATCACTATACGCTCACAATTCACTGCTGAAAGCCAAAAATCTGCGCCGCTCTTTGTGTTGTTCTCTAAAAGTGATGTTTCCAGAGCAGATCACTGAAGAGACGCCGTCTGTTTATAGTTTAGAGCCCAGATTTGGGGAAAAACGGCTCGACTTTCAGTAGAAAAACAAACTGAGTTCAGCTTCTTTTATTATAAGGGTTTAAAATGACGTCACCGTCTATTAGACTGGAGAGAAGAGCTACAGCCTCACACGACGCCCAGCTTCTGAATGGAGCTTATGGAGTATGAACGTTATGAAGAACATGACCAAGTGCGGTTTGGGACCACCGGTGGTCCCGAGGAGCTGAAGATTTATTTGAAGTCATTTTGGAACATTTTAATTAGTCCATGCATCACAACATTTTCATGCAATGCAAATGACACTTGCTGTGCTTAAAACGTGGAATAATTGACAAAAGCTGAGATACAGAGATGCTTCCTCGATAAATCATCCATCCATCCATCCATTATCTTCCGCTTCTCATTTATTTATTTATTTATTTATTTATCTATTTTCATTTATTTATTGAACCTGTCCAGGGTGTATCCTGCCTTCCGCCCGAAGACTGCTGGGATAGGCTCCAGCACCCCCCCGCAACCCTGACGGAGGAGCGGCTTAGAAAATGGATGGATGGATGGATGGATGGATGGATGGATTTATTTATTGAGGAAAAATCATTTTCCTCAATAAATAAGTTAGCAAATCTAATATTTTCCGTCTCTATTGTTTCATTTGCTTCTCTGTGTCTAGTTTTAGGACCGGTGTGAAAGTCTGATCAAGTTTTAGGTCAAACTGATGCAGAAATATTCTAAGGGGGTTAGAAACGTTGAAGCACCACTGGACATGGTTTTGCTTTTTAGGACAGCAACAATATGTAATGTTGACAGACCAGTCAGGAAAAATACGTTTCCTTTGGTGCTGCTTTAACCAACAACGTCCTGCATGTGCATCTCCACCATGACTGGAGTTTTAAAAATATGTTTTAGGTCAAAGCCTCATCACAAACTACTGTAACACAACGTCTCAGGCGTCAAACAGCGCAGCGCTTCAGCCGTCTGGTTCCTGTCAATACCACTGTGAACAAATCTGACTCAGTAAGTTTCTCTACAATAGAGCATTTCACAATAGACCTCTTGGAATGGGTTGGTTACATCTCACAATGGTGCTTGAAAGTTTGGGAACCCTTTAGAATGTTCTACACTTCTGCATAAATATGACCTAAAACATCAGCAGATTTTCACACAAGTCCTAAAAGTACCAAGTATAAAATTTTTGTGTCATTTGTTTAACTGGGTTCTCTTTATCTAATTTTAGGTCATATTTATGCAGAAGTGTAGAACATTCTAAAGGGTTCCCAAACTTTCAAGCACCACTGCTTCTACGTAATCATGTGGAAAGTTTGAAAAGCTGGTGTGATTCAGCTTTAATCTTCCTGATATCCTAAAATTTGCTCACATCTTCTGTCTTTGGGGTCAATTTGACCCCAACCATTTGAACCTGTGGGAGATATCAGTGGTTCTCGCACTACTATGGGCGTGACTATGCTAGGTTAGGGCCCTAAAGCAAAGCGACGTTTTTGAAGAGTATAACACGGCATGTTATCCCGACTTCAATATCACCCAAAACAACCGAGGAGGGGGGGTTGCCAATCCATCGCAGGGCAGACATACACTCTCTCACACACACACACACACACACACATACACACACACACACACACCCCTAGGGGCAGTGTAGCATGTCCAGTTGGCCTGACTGCATGTCTTTGGACTGTGGAAGGAAACCCACGCAGACACGGGGAGAACCCTGGTCACCCGGCCGGGGAATCGAACCCCTTCTAGAATAGAATAGGCCCTTCTTGCTGTGAGGCGACAGCGCTATTTATATTTACCCAGTTTTCCCTATTAAATTAGGAAAAGATTCTAAATATAAAGCAAAAAATGATGTCAGAAGATGTCAAACAATGAATTGAGCCAAACTGACCACAAAGATATTAAGAGTGTTGAAAACAGAAGCCCAAATAAAGGAGAACAAACTCGATGCAGCCAATTGTCTCACTGCACTCAAATTAGCCCAGTGAGGACTGATATCAGCTTTCGAAACAGCCCGTTTAGCCCAAAGATCTGTGGCCTAGACCCACCAGTGCTGTTTCCATGTAGTTACTGAATAATAAGCCCTATTATGTAATGAGCCTGGAAATTTGGAGGTGATAAAGTAAAGCACGTTCAAAAGCGACTGAAGTTATGAAGTTGGGTAAAGATATAATCAACAATAAAAGCAGAAATGCAGATTCAATAACTTCATAAACCATTTAACTCATCTTCAGTGCATCAGCGCAGTGCACTGAAGACAGTATTGGTCTGCAAATCATGCACAATGCTGGTCAGCAGCTGGACTGCAGCACAGCCCGCTATAGCCCACAGGATCAGGTATTAAGCCTGGCCAGCAGCCGGCAGGCCAAGCAGCTCAAAGTAGACATGTCATCAGGGTTAAAGCAGCCGGCCTGTGCTTGGCTATTTTTACACCCTATAATTATCTAAGGCTTCCTAAATGGGAAGAAATGTTATGACAATACAGCAACCAGCCTAATACTTCAGACAGGGTGGTCAGCAGGGTAGTTTTGGAGGGCACCTTTACATCAACACTTGTTTGTTTGTCTCAGTCACGTGTGCGAGTTGTGATAGTGATGAGTCAAAGTTCATATGAGAGACGAGACACGCAACCTGGACGCAACCTGGACGTTGTGGTCATGATATTTTCTACAACTCTGTCTTCTGAACCAAAGAACCTTTGAAATGACTGTACTGTGAGTTCACACTTGAAAAACATGGCTCTTCAAGGGTTCTTTAGTAAAGGGAAGGGTTCTATTTAGAACTCCATCTAGGAACATTTCAATCAATTAATCAATCAACCTCTATTTATCCTCAGAGAACATCGAGGGTGGCCCTCATTTATAACGTTGGCGAGCCGATACAGGAAAAAGGGATTGATAATGTGCAAGAACATTTAATGCTTAACTGTTCCTTGCATGAAGAAGCGGTTCTTCAGACCGGTGAACAATGTGTTGTATACGGTTCTGTAGAGAACCCTTTTGAAAATGGTTCTACGTGGCACCAAAAAGGGCTCTTCTACTGTTACAAGCTTGACATCATAACAATAGCAGGTCCCTTTTTTGGTGCTATATAGAACCATTTTCAAAAGGGTTCTCTACAGAACCATATACAACCCAGTGTTCACCAGTCTGAAGAACCAGTTCCCCATGCAAAACCCATTTAAGCATGAAATGGTTCTGCATGGAATTTATAGTTCTAAGCAGAACCATTGCGTTTGCTAAAGAACCCCTGAAGAACCACATTTTCTAAGCGCACTGCATTAAAACGCCGGATGTGTCATGACTGAGAAAGGTAAACAACAAGAAACAAGCCGGATGTGATGAACGCTCGAAGTAGCCAATCAGGCGAGAAGTCGCTCGGATTAGATTAGACCCGCTATTAAAAGCGCCGACTCGCAGTTTAACAGTCGGCTAATCTAATCTAATCTAATCTACTCTCTCCCTTAATGTACTCACCCCACAACCAGAAACACCACGACTGCCACGGCCAGGTAGTTCGTCTGGTAGTACAGCAGGTTGCTGACCACTCTGTTGTTCCATTTCGCCAGATCTCGCAGGTCCGGCTTGGCGAAGCGCTCCGATCCGGGGAAGAAGTCGTGCCATGGCCTCAGGGGCGCCAGCTCCACTCTGGCCATCGGGCTGCTCTCGACTTCTGACAGCCGCTCAGCGAAGGAGTGAGCGCTCCTGGAAACCTCGCGATAGGATTTCAGGCAGGGGGCGGTACGAGAGCAGATATAAGGGGCGCGCTTGGCCACCGAAACGCCAGAGGGCGCACGTGGGCGAGTCCTCAGTGAATGGCTGAAAAACGAAATGTTAAAATAGTTTCTAAAAAAAAACAAACAAAAAAAAAATTCTCCAGCAAAATTTTGAAAATCAGAGAAAGACTTTCACTAAAAGAGCAACGAGTTACCGTAACATTACCTAACGTTACTGCTACTGAGAGCTGATTGGTTAGTGTTACTGCTACTGAGAGCTGATTGGTCAGTGTTACTGCTACTGAGAGCTGATTGGTTAGTGTTACTGCTACTGAGAGCTGATTGGTTAGAGTTACTGCTACTGAGAGCTGATTGGTTGGTGTTACTGCTACTGAGAGCTGATTGGTTAGCATTACTGCTACTGAGAGCTGATTGGTTAGTGTTACTGCTACTGAGAGCTGATTGGTTAGTGTTACTGCTACTGAGAGCTGATTGGTTGGCGTTACTGCTACTGAGCGCTGATTGGTTGGCATTACTGCTACTGAGAGCTGATTGGTTAGTGTTACTGCTACTGAGAGCTGATTGGTTAGTGTTACTGCTACTGAGAGCTGATTGGTTAGAGTTACTGCTACTGAGAGCTGATTGGTTAGTGTTACTGCTACTGAGAGCTGATTGGTTGGTGTTACTGCTACTGAGAGCTGATTGGTTAGAGTTACTGCTACTGAGAGCTGATTGGTTGGTGTTACTGCTACTGAGAGCTGATTGGTTAGCGTTACTGCTACTGAGAGCTGATTGGTTAGTGTTACTGCTACTGAGAGCTGATTGGTTAGCGTTACTGCTACTGAGAGCTGATTGGTTAGCGTTACTGCTACTAAGAGCTGATTGGTTAGTGTTACTGCTACTGAGAGCTGATTGGTTGGCGTTACTGCTACTGAGCGCTGATTGGTTGGCATTACTGCTGCTCACTGCTGATTGGCTGAGTGAAACAGTTTGTGCTCACTGACGCCATGAACATGCATGAGGTGACGTTATAAAGTCCTGTAACTGAAGTTCAAAGCACTGAAAAATATAACAGTGGTGTTAAAATGTTTTATGCTGTTCTGTGTTCAGGATTAATGCGATCTTCAAAATAAAACTGTTTAAGTGTTAACAAACTAAGATTTTGCACATATACTCCACATTAACCCGTTCATTTTGGACTCAGGAGCGCCCCCTAGCGGTCATCAAATCTGGAATAAGTTACTGAGTGGCGGTTCTCCTCTCTACACTCTCTGGCAGCACCACAAAAAAAAAATCAGATTGGATTTACAAATAATTGGAAAAACTAAGTTGATTTACACTTTAAACTCATAATCATATGAATTCAAGATATTATATATTCATAACAACAACAAAAATAAACTCTTTGTATAACACCATTTAAACATTCAGTGTAGCTCAAGTGCTTCTGTGAGGGTTAAAATGCCATGTTAAAAAAAAAGGTAATAAGATATGCGTAATCAAATTAGGCAGGAGCATAAAAGCAGCACGAATGTGAAGTAATATAAAAAGTAAAAAGAAACAAAAACAAATAATTTTCTGTTGGACTATAAACATTTCAGAATAGATTCACACATAATGAGAGAAGTGAATGACAAACCATCCAGGTACTGGAATAATAATAATAATAATAATAATAATAATAATAATACACTTTATTTTTCTGTAATAATAGCAATTACTCGTGCTTGCAATCCCGCTCAAATGCTTCACAGAGGGTTAAAACACAAAAGGATGATAAAATATATTTGCGTGTAAATTAAACAACAAATTAAATAACAAAAATTTAAAAAACAAAACAAAAAAAAAACATTAAAGCGGCAGGAATGTGGTACAATTTTCTTTGTTTTCCTTTATTTTCGACTCATAAATACCGCTGTTCCAAACCGGGATATCGATAATAGACGTGTGGGCGGGAATAACTGAAGTCAGCCAATGAAAACGCGCTTTCCTCAAAGTCCCCGCCCTTTAAGTGACATTGAGTGACGTGATTGGTCGGTTGAGCTCGGCGCGCTCCCGTGTCTGAGGACGTAGAGCAGGAACGCGCTTCCTGTCGGTTTTTATGGCCGCCGGACTGGCAGCATGTCGGCAGCTCCAGCTCAGTGAAGCCGCGGGTCTGTTCGTGTTAACAGGTCAGTTGTGTTTGAAAGACATTTTCTTTTGTCTTGTTCGGTTCACTGCTCGCTGTAAACGGCAGGCGGGGCTGCCGAGCCAGCAGCCAGCGAAGCTGTAGCCGTTAGCTGACGTTACTGCTGCTAACATTACAAACACAGGAAAAGGGAAACTCCACAGATTTTTCAAAATTTCTCCATTAGTCAGGGCTAAATGTATAAACAACGTCAGTCAGTGTGGTCTGCTGCGAAGTAATTCAACTGTAGGGAAACTTACCAACACAGATTTTCTTCAAAACGAGGGTGATAGGAACCAGGAGTCCCAATATCAACAAATCAACAAAACTAATATACCCATCTTATATACCATCCAGAACCACCAGCGCCCCTAGACGTGTCTTCTGGGTTTATATATCGTTTTGACATTATTTGAAAGTGTCTGTTACTTTTTACATTGTAAATTTTATGATGAGTGGCCTAAAAGAAATGACCCAAAATGACATGGGAAAAATTCTGGTTCCATTGACTTGCATTGAAAGTGAAGTATGTTTTTCCCTTCTCCTGTAAAGTTACTATTTTGGAGATACAAGGTTTTCTTTCGACAGCAGCGGTATGTAATGTTTATTGGGGCAGTCGTGGGCTGGAGGTTAGGGATCTGGCCCTGTGACCGGAAGGTTGCTGGTTCGATCCCCAGGGCCGACAGTCCATGACTGAGGTGTCCTTGAGCAAGACACCTAACCCCCAACTGCTCCCTGGGTGCTGTGGATAGGGCTGCCCACTGCTCCGGGCAAGTGTGCTCACTGCCCCCTAGTGTGTGTGTTCACTAGTGTGTATGTGGTGTTTCACTTCACGGATGGGTTAAATGCGGAGGTGGAATTTCCCCAGTTGTGGGATCAGAAAAAAGTATCACTTAACTTAATCACTTATGATGGATAAATAGTGGTAAACCTTAAACTTAGTTTTATTCGGGAGCTGTTTATTCCTCCACCAGGAACGGGTTACAATACGTAGTTTGGTGTACATTCTAGACCAAAGCTTTGTCGCACAACTACTATGAAGCAATGTCTCGAGCATCAGTAGTGCATTCATAACCTTTTCATGTAATAGCTTTCTGTGAGGGAGCTTGTAGGAGGGAACCACCTCTGTGAGCAGGTTCTGACTCGGCAAGTTTATCTAGAACGGAGCTTTTAACACCAAGCCGACCTGAATGATGATGTTGACCATTTAACCAAGCAGAAATGTAAAACAAATCAATGGAGTTCTCTTATATCATGTGATGGATGCAAGTGATATTATTTTAGCACATGGTTTAGGAAAACCTGCAGTGACAGAAAATTGCCCTTACCAGCTAACTTGTCTGTCTGTCTGTCTGTCTGTCTGTCTGTCTGTCAGATGTGGGGGAGAATATTTCTGAGCCCCAAACTACTCAGCAGAATTCATCTCACTTGGAGTCACAGACATTTATTCACTATGCAGCTGAAAACCAAGGAGTTTGAGTCCCTGTTCACCGATGGATTGAAAAGCCTCGCAGGTGAGACTACGTACAGTACAACAGCTCATCCAGCTTGTTTTTAGGAATATACGGTCACCATGGACCCTTACA
The DNA here is from genome assembly GCF_015220715.1 of Pygocentrus nattereri. Classification (NCBI taxonomy): domain Eukaryota; kingdom Metazoa; phylum Chordata; class Actinopteri; order Characiformes; family Serrasalmidae; genus Pygocentrus; species Pygocentrus nattereri. The sequence goes on along the minus strand of NC_051236.1, from coordinate 1,166,638 downwards.
GAGCAGGTAGTATTTGGGTGGTGCAGTGACACTGAAGTGGTGGAGGTGTGTTAGTGTGTGTTGTGCTGGTCTGAGTGGATCAGACACAGCAGTGCTGCTGGAGTTTCTAAACACCTCAGCGTCCTGTGGGCAGCGTCCTGTGGGCAGCGTCCTGTGGGCAGCGTCCTGTGGGCAGCGTCCTGTGGGCAGCGTCCTGTGGGCAGCGTCCTGTGGGCAGCGTCCTGTGGGCAGCGTCCTGTGACCACTGATGAAGGACTAGAGGATGACCAACACAAACTGTGCAGCAGCAGATGAGCTGTCGTCTCTGACTTTACATCTACAAGGTGGACCGACGAGGTAGGAGTGTCTAATAGAGTGGACAGTGAGTGGACACAGTGTTTAAAAACTCCAGCAGCACTGCTGTGTCTGATACACTCGTACCAGCACAACACACACTAACACACCTCCACCACATCAGTGTTACTGCTGAGAATGACCCACCATCCAAATAGCACCTGCTCTGTGAGGGTCCATGGGGGTCCTGACCACTGAAGAACAGGGTAACAGAGTATCAGAGAAACAGATGGACTACAGTCTGTAACTGTAGAACTACAGAGTGCAGCTATACGGTCAGTGGAGCTGATAAAGTGGACAGTGAGCGTGAAAACGAGGAGGTAGTCATAATGTTCTGCCTGATCGGTGTACATGTAAATATTTTCATATTCTCCTCCTTTTGGCTATTTTATAAATTTATTTAAATTAATAATTTTACATACTTACCTGGTTTATTTCTTTGTGTGCGCTCAACAAAACAAACTCCTTGCATATGTAACGTAATCAGTGAAACAGACCTAACAGTGATTTTCTGACATTAAGAGCCACCACTGGTGATTCTTTTTCAGACATTTTTGAGAAGCACCGGTTTGAGCTGAGGATTGCAGGAGGGGCGGTGCGGGACCTGTTGTCTGGGCAGCGACCCGAAGATGTGGATTTTGCCACAACAGCAACACCTGAAGAAATGAAGCGCATGTTCCAGGCTGCAGGGATCCGAATGATCAACAACAAAGGAGAGAAACATGGGACCATCACTGCTCGGGTCAGAGATGTTCTGAATGTCCGCTTTAGATTTTGTCTCTACAGATCCTTAAAATATGAGCCAACTTTCTGGTGGTCTTCAGTTGATTATCAACAACATTATAGTTAGGTTTAGGATTAGGAGTAGGTGTAGGTCTTTGCTTTGAGGTTAGGGTTAAGGGTTGATTTAATAAACTCACACCGAACTTGAAGTTCAGTTGTATTTACTGGAAATTTACTTGAATGTTACTTAAAGATATACTGAGCAATTACGAAGCATCTACGGTGGACCATCCAAATGAAGTGTTACCTAGATTATAGATAATATGGTGCTAGTTATTTATAACATCTCTGACATCTCTGATTTATAGCATCTCTGACTCTGAGTCCTGTCGCACTACTGACTTATTCCTTGTGTAGGTGCATAATGAGAACTTTGAGGTGACCACCCTGCGAGTGGACGTACAGACAGATGGACGGCATGCCGAAGTGGAGTTCACCACGGACTGGCAGAAAGATGCCGAACGCAGAGACCTCACTATTAACTCCATGTTCCTTGGTAATGCAGTGTTGAACTGTAGGTTTCATAAGCAAATTGATGGTCTGTGTTTGACAGGATGTCGTTGTGTCCTTTTAGGCTTGGATGGGACGGTGTATGATTATTTCCAAGGTTATGAGGATCTACAGAACAGAAAGGTGCGTTTTGTTGGAAGTGCTGCGCCGAGGATCCAGGAAGACTACCTACGCATCCTAAGATATTTCAGGTGTGTTTGTGTTTCCTTGTCACAGAAGAATGAATTGCTATAAAAACAACTTTTCTCTAATAAGTTTGTTCTAAATGGCTTTGATATATTGTGCAAGTAACAACTTTCTCTTCTACATGATTGTCAGTGCATTGCTTATACACCGATCAGGCATGGCATTCTGACCACCTCCTCGTTTCCACGCTCACTGTCCACTTTATCAGCTCCACTGACCGTATAGTTCCACTCTGTAGTTCTACAGTTACAGACTGTAGTCCATCTGTTTCTCTGATACTCTGTTACCCTGTTCTTCAGTGGTCAGGACCCCCATGGACCCTCACAGAGCAGGTACTATTTGGATGGTGGGTCATTCTCAGCAGTAACACTGATGTGGTGGAGGTGTGTTAGTGTGTGTTGTGCTGGTACGAGTGGATCAGACAGCAGTGCTGCTGGAGTTTTAGACACCTCAGTGTCACTGCTGGACTGAGAATAGTGCACCAACCAAAAGTATCCAGCCAACAGCGTCCTTTGGGCAGCTTTGTGAGCGTCCATGGGGGTCCTGACCACTGAAGAACAGGGTAACAGAGTATCAGAGAAACAGATGGACTACAGTCTGTAACTGTAGAACTACAGAGTGCAGCTATACAGTAAGTGGAGCTGATAAAATGGACAATGAGTGTAGAAATCAAAGAGGTCATAATGTTCTGCCTGATCAGATTAGATCAGTGATGACTTTAACAGCTGTTCTCTCACCAGTAATAGGGCTGTGCCAGTAATGTGTTTACTTTATAGTTGTATGTGCCACATGGCATGAGCACCTAATGATAATGGTATCATAAGACAAACGCTGTTCAAGCAAATGACATTGGTCTTTCTGCTTAAAGCACTCTGACTTGCTGCAGTGTCCATATGCATATTCAGCTTTTTGCATGGAGAAATGCTATAAAATATGATCAAAGCATGTAGTTTGTGAAGCCTTAGTTGTGCACATACACAATAAATAAGTCTACCTCTCAGTATTGCTTTACCAAGCATTCAAACGTCCAGCATATTGCAGATTCTATGGGCGCGTTGCATCTGAGCCTGATCAGCATGATCCAGACACGCTGGAGGCGATCCAGGAGAATGCCAGCGGCCTGGCAGCGATCTCTGGAGAGAGGATCTGGGTGGAGCTGAAGAAGATGCTGGTGGGGAACCACGCGGCACACCTGCTGGAGCTCGTTTATGAGCTTGGCCTGGCTCAGTACATAGGTCAGATGTGCGCACACAGTAGACTTTGTCTTAGTTATACAGTTGCTATCATCCCTTGCCCTCGTCACTGAGCCCTTAGCCCTCAGTTCAGAACATTGACACCTAGGGGTAGGGCGTCCTGATTTTTGTTGAGGGGGTAGGGTGAAGTGTTGGGGCTACACGGTCCTCCAAAGTGAGGTTTTTCAGATGCTCACTCCAGTGTTATGAGAAAACTGGCGAGATGGCTGTACAAGTGACCAAAGAAACCCACAAATGTCCGAATTTTCTGTTGAAACCACTGTATTGACTTAGCTTAGTGTTGTTTCAATGTATTATGGTCTTTTACTTCATAATGAGCATAAAAAATTGCTGATAGCTTGCTAATGTCTTGGTCGCCAGCTAGCTAACTTTCCCGTTCCACCTTAAATAGTCCAGCGGTTCTGACGCCTGAAGCGGTAGAATGAAACTGCTGTTCCATTTAAGGTGGAACGGGAAAATTCGAACAAGAATCTGGAGAATCTCTGACTTCAGCTTCATATCTCTGAAGAATTAAGGGGGGTGGTAATAAATAACTGCCCCCCTCTTTGAAGGCGTCTGATCCCTAAATGTAACTAAAGCCCAGCAGTGAGGAGCTGAACTTTCCCCTCCTCTGCTGTCCCTGCAGACGGGCAGGGTCGCCTACAGAGCGGCGCTAGTAGCTGTTAATGAAGTGATGCTCTTTTATTAGAGGGGCTCATTTCGAGGCCTCTCATTTGAGTTACCCATCGTAACTCAGTTCCAAGGGGCAAGGTGGCACTCGAAAACAAGCGTTAGAGGTAAATATAAGAAATGGGACGGGCCTTACTGTAAAGATTTAATTGCATTCTTCCCCATGGGTGTTAGTGAGATGTTGGATGATCAGTTCTGGATCACAAACAGCACTCCAGCTCATAAAGAAGTTGTGTCCTATCACTCAATTTCCACCAGTGTAACTGTAGATCGAACCTGGGAATCCAGGAGACGGACAATTGGCTGTCCTCTCATTGTGTGGGTGGAATACTTGCTTTTTATCTCCCTGTCCGTTCAGTGCCATGCCTGCCAATTGTGGGTGTCTGTTAGATGTCCTGACAGGTAGGGATTAGGCATGCGACGCTTTTCACAAAGCCCCATGATGCCCTGCTTTTATTGTGAGAAAGTGGGCGATGTCACAATCTAATAACACTTGATGACCGTTTTCAAGTTGCAGTATATACCATGACATTTCGTTTCCTGGGGCTTGCGCACAGGTTTGAGCAGATCTGTTGCTTTAGAAGATTTATATTCAACATTTTATATGCTGTGCTGCTCTAAACTCATTTAAACATGGTTAATATTGATTATATTATGATGTAATTTATCACAATATCCATTAATATATTGGCATATTGCTACTGTACTACATTTATTAAAGGCTATGGAAAAATTAGGTGTATAACTAGAATAATATTTTATAATTCAGTGTTCACACATTGGCCTCATCCACAGATTTCATACTTTAAAAGAAACGAGGAAAATAAAATCTGAGTCACAAAATAAAGGCATATTGGATTGACCTCTAATCAGCTACTTGTTGCTATGAAGTGTATGTATTTATTATGCACTGGTTGTTATCGTTGTTGTTTACAGGCCTTCCATAATTGGTCTAAATCTATTTGTATCCTGTGTTTTGTGTCCAGGTCTGCCAGCAGAGGGCAATGTTGAGGAGATGAAGCAGGTCTGTCAGAAGGCATACGGCACGTCTCCTAAGCCCGTGACCGTGCTCGCAGCGCTGTTCCGCAGCCCAGACGATGTCGAAAGGCTGGATCTGAGGCTAAAGATCTCCAGAGAGGAGAAGACTTTGGGTCTTTTTCTTGTCAGGCGCAGGCGAGACCTTGTTAAGGGTCAAGATGAGCATGGTGGCCTCAAGCCGTTCACAGACTTTGTTATAGATGTGAGTACGCCCATTGTATGAGCTTCTTTCTGGGTATTTTTGCTAGAGGACAAAAACAGGCAGAACGTCCAGTTTGGTTCAAGCAGAAAATTATACATGACTTGAATCAGAGGTGCACTACACAGTTATACATGCCATCTTTTTGTCTTGTTGAGAAATTTGCCATGTGTAGATTTGGTGGGTTTTTCATTTTGTGAAAGGAGGAGGTTTGTCTGCTGCCGGCAGAGAATTCCAAAGAAGGATCCCTCCGTTCCCGGTAACCCGTGGATATATTTTATTTTTATTGGCCAGATTAAAACTAGGATAACGTTATTGGCACATGAAATGACCCGTGACTCCTTAGTGGTGAAGTTGGTCCAATATCCGTATATCATTCAATAGCTTTCTAACAGTGGGCAAAAAAGATTTCCGAGTGTAAAGTATCATTGTTAGCAAATTGGACAACGTTTATTAGAATCTCATGTTAAAATCACAAAAAAAAAAATCTCTGCTACAGTTTCTGAATATCTACACTTTGAGTTTTCCTTCGTAAATTTACCAAAAACTCTGTAATAAAGTGTGTTTGCGAGTTCAGACCATCGCTGTATGGTGGTTGTATGAGAAGAGACTGTATAACTGTAGGAGGGAAGAAACCCTGAGATCTCAGCCTCGATTTCTGGCGAACTTCTGCTTTAAGCTTGAAGGCTGAAACGGAGGGTTGTGTCGGTAACAGAATCCTCTTATTCAGATAACTGTGGGGAAAATAACCGTGGCATGTGGTTACACCAGGACTTCCCATCGGGAAAGGTTTTTTTTTCCCCCCTTTGTTTTATGTTTTATTCCATTATTTCCACATAGTCTTTCCACATTTGTTAATTTTGGGATGGAGCACTGAAGCAGGTGCGTATGCAAACACGGTTATAACATAGAAGTTGAAACGTGATGTTTGTGAAATGAAAACATAATGGCACCTTTCAGTAAAGGTTGTGCTTGTAGATTCTTGTCTTTTATCTAGTAATAAAGGATGTAACTGTCTGCAGTACTGAGCATGTTCAGCTGCCGATGAAACCCTTCACGAACAGCTTCTCAAAGGTAGAGCTCAGCAGCTCAGCAGCTCAGCAGGTTGTCCAAAACTGGTGTCATTGTAGCAGAGAAGACTGCTTTGGGTGACGACTACGCTCAAAGCAGTTGCAGTAAACTGAAATAACGAAATAATGTTTTTGTAATCAGAGAGTTATAAGTAGATTAATACAATATGAGTGTCTGGGGATTGGAGACCACTATTGCAGAGATATGCAATTACGTTCCGTGCACAGAAGAGCATTTTGTACTGTGGGTTGTGCTTCGGGACCCTTCCCCAGGCGGATGAATCTGATGATTGTGAGCACTTTGAAAGGGAATTTAAAGGGAACTCGGTCAGAACTTGAAGGATAACTTCATGTGCGCACTGAAAACCTATGAATTAGCACCTGAAAAGATCAGAACATTGATTTTACTTCAGTCACAGAAACCTCAATCTGTAGAGAAAAAAAAAAAACCACATTTGCAGGGATGTCAAAAAAGAAGAAAGAGCTGCAGTCCGTGGCGTTTTCACTGTAAACACATTTGTAGATCCCACAGGAGTCACTGTTTGGTCTGGTCTCTTTAGTTTTGAGTGTTTTAGCGCTTCATTTGAAATGAAGCTCACTCCACTCACGTTTTTGGATCACAGTCAACAATGATAATAATCCTTACGTGATCTCTGCTTAGTTTATCAATTTAACTCCGGTTGCTGGTGCCTGTTCAAAAATCAAACGCAGATCTTTGCTGTTATTTTATTTATTTTAAGGCTCATCTAGGGGCAGTCGTGGGCTGGAGGTTAGGGATCTGGCCCTGTGACCGGAAGGTTGCCGGTTCGATCCCCAGCGCCGACAGTCCATGACTGAGGTGTTCTTGAGCAAGACACCTAACCCCCAATTGCTCCCCAGGCGCCGTGGATAGGGCTGCCCACCGCTCCGGGCAAGTGTGCTCACTGCCCCCTAGTGTGTGTGTGTTCACTAGTGTGTATGTGGTGTTTCACTTGCATGAATGGGTTAAATGCGGAGATGGAATTTCCCCGGTTGTGGGATCAAAACAGTATCTCTTAATTTTAATCTTAATCTTAATCTGTCGTTTTTAACAGCAGCTCTAACTGCAGGAGCAATATGAGCAATGAGAGACTGTAAACAGTCAGAGGGGAAAACAGGCTGATAGTAAAGCGCTGACGTGCTGCTAGAAGAAAAAGGCAAGCCGGCTCTGTTGATGAGTTTGATGAGAAAACCGTGGTCTAAACACGTCCAGTGGGTGACTTTCAAATCTTAATTTCACGTTTTGCAGAGTGACTTGCAGGAGCACATGCACACCATATTTTCGGGGGCCTTTGTTTCTCCCGACTGTGATGCTGTTTCTTTTAACGAAAAAAGTCTTATAGTGCAGCTTTAAAGGAAAATGAGAATTTCTCCTTCTGTAACAGCTCACAGTTTGCAAAGAGTGATTGTCTGAAGTACCTACACTAACCGATGAGGCCGGTGTTTGCGTTTGTAGAGTCGAGAGCTGGACGCCCAGAGCAAAGTACTGGAGCTGCTGAAGTACCAGGGTGAAGTCAAGCTCTTGGCTGAGTTGAAGCGTTGGTCCATCCCCCGATTCCCTGTCAGTGGACACGACCTCCGTCGACTGGGCATCACCACGGGCAAGGAGATCGGCACAACCCTGCAGGAGCTCCGTGACATTTGGAAGAAGAGTCGTTACCAACTGGGCAAGGAAGAACTCCTGAGCACCATCAGCAGGTCCTGATTAAATTAAAATGAATGAAACCAGTGACCGGGCTGGTGTTCTCACACTGATGTGCTGTCATGCCTTAGAAGCTCAGAAGGTCTGTGTAGGCTGTTGCTAAGCTCCTGGCTGTCCCAGCTGCGTGAGGGTGAAGAAAGTTGGTAATAAACTTCTGGTTGTGTTTCCCAGCATCTTTGTGGAAATGCTGACTGTACCTCAGAACAGCTGGGCTCCAAGGATCTGGCCAGAAATAGAAAACGGTGGAGAAATAAGCAAGAGTAATAAGCAATATGCCAGGTGTGTGAGTCATGGAGATGATGGACAGAAACTCTGCATGCTGCCCTGTTCATACCGCAGCAATCTCTGCCTCGGTTCCCCCCTTTTTTTTTTTTCCTCCTCTATTATCAGTGATTTAGTTTGGCATTTGATGTTCATTTGTTATTCATGTCATTTTGGACAGCAATTTCACAGCGACTCTGCAAAGTCTGTTCTGCTCTCTTAATTTATTGACATATTGCCCTGGTGCATTTATCCATTGAAGAGGTGGTGTAATTTGGAGCACTTTAGCTGCCTCTTTGTCTAATGCAATGTCAGACATCGGTTCTTTATGGAAGGAGGGGATGGAGAAATCCAGGAAGCTTCCAGGTGGTTATGTAACTTTACTTTGTTGCTTCAAAACATATTAAAACTAAAATGCCAAAGTCTGTTGGGTGTCACCTTTTGTGTTTGTGATCTAGAGTGCCCTCCAAAAGTGTTGAGAAAACCAGGCAAAAGCAGATGAATGGTACCACCTAATAATAAGACTGTGATGGCTGTTATTCTTCCGGGGGTCCAGCAGACATATTATACATTACGAACCAACAAAACAAATGACCGGTGTGACAAACTTGACCATGTAGGGATTAAAATAGGCAGTACAACCTCAGTGCATGCACACACAATACTGCCTATAATAATGTATAACACAGCACTAAACACATTACACACCAATAAATTCCTTCAGTACGCAAACAAAAGCAATCATAACAAAGTGAGGGAAAACAAAACACATGGAAAATAACATAGTGAGACAATTTAAAACAAAATAACAGGAGAAAGGCGACTGAAAACTGAAAGTAGACTGAAAGAAAAGATCATTTGGTGCATGATTAGGTCAGAAACGCTTTCATCTTAAACATTTTAATCATTAATAAGCAGTTATAATAGCTAAGGCGGCAATGGGCTGTTCTGCCTGATGAATATGAAATAATAGCTGCAGCTGAAAGGTTTGATGCTGTCTGATGGAGAAGACAGATAAGTAACCAACCGGCCACTGTTGCCTTTATTATTTGTGTTATAACTGCTTATTAATGACTTTTAAGGTGTTTATGGTTACTCTAATTTATAACCATTTAATAAATTCATTTGAAACCATTTATACATTAATAAAATGTACAGTATGTTTTATTTTTCAGAGGCAGGTGTTTGTGGGCATCTGCGTTTAATGGAGTTATGGAATAGCTGAAGTTTGAGGGGAGGATCATGCCTGAAACCCCTCCCCCTTCAAAAATAATGCCATATGAAATTCCCATCTACTTTTTGTTTCCTGTGATGAAGTTTTTCCCAGTAATTGTCTATTCTATGTCAGTCCTGCCGCAGTTATGGGGGTCTGGCCTTCTAGCTTCAAACAGAGTTCTCTCCCCTCCCTTAATGTCCCTTAAAGTTTTGGTGCTTTAATGTTCCGTGGTTGATCTGCTGAAGTATTGGGACAGATGGACTAAAAGCTGGTGTGTACAATCACTGGCCGCTTTATTGGAACGCTTATCTTGTAATTCTACATTTACAGACTGTAGTCCATCTGTTTCTCAGCATAGTTTATCCTCCTACTTCATGATATCCATTAGTGGTGAGGACCCCCAGAAGACCACCACAGAGCAGGTATTATTTGGGTGGTGGGTCATTCTCAGCACTGCAGTGACCGTGTGTGTTATTGCATGTTGAACTTGTACGAGTGGATCAGACCCAACAGTGCTGCTGGAGTCCAGTCGCTGTCCACTCTATTAGACACTCCTACCTTGTGAATGTAAACGTTAATCTGTAGCCTCACAGTTTGTGTTGGTCATCCTCTAGTCCTTCATCAATGGTCACAGGACGCTGTCATTCTCATCATGATCTCCTACTTTATCATTTCAGGCTTGTAATCACTGCTCAGAGTACTTTGCAGTAGCTTAGCCTCTAGACCTCCAGCCTTCGATCTACCACTGTCAGTATTTTTCAGGATCCTTTGCCGAGCCTTTTCCTTATTTTATTTAAGTTTAGTCATTTTTCCACCTAAATTAGGAACTTGATTTGATTGACACTTCCATTTTTCCCTTTAATGATCTCTATGGTTGCCTAACAGTGTTGTATCTTGATCTTGCTGTATTGTGAAAGCATCGTTCAAAGATCTGGGGGGTATTTTCTAGTCTAGGGGTGCGCAATCGTTTTGTCTTGAGGGCTTCAACTTTAATATATTTTATAAAATTATACTATTTTGTCACTTACTACTTTTATAAATACATTATGACGAAAACTTTAAAATTCTTTAATAGAGTTTCTGACTGGCTCCTTCAGTCTGAGAGGAGCTGAGACCCCTGAGCAGAACGTTCTGCGTTCTCCACGTCAATCAGAGTGAATCCGTCAGAACTGAGCAGCGGGATTTTCATCAGCAGTGAAGCTCCAGCAGCTCAGAGCGTTCGGCGCTGGTTCCACAGCACTGGATGATCTCCGAAATCCCACTGAAAGAGCCGTGAGAGCGGCGACGCCCGACACGCTCAGTCCAGTCTGGGATGAGTCTGACTGTGGTGTTGATGTCGTCCGTCCAGCTGGAGGAGGTTCAGACTGAGACCTTGTAGAACTACATAATAAACTTTATGCTCATTTAACCCGTTTACAGCTCACTGCTTTGTAATGATAGACGAAGGAAATAAATCATTTAGAAATCGGATGGATCTTTTCGAATCACCCTGTAGCATATGAATAGGTTAGGGTAGCTTTCTGGCAGATGTCCTCACAGGCCACTTTGGACAGCAATGTTCTAGTCAGCAAGCAAACTGAATGTCTGAGCACCTCTAAAGCCACTGAAATCTGGAACTACATTCATCACCAAGACGGGTAAGCCAGTAACAGACGCTGCCTCGCTCGAGGCAGAAGGAAAATATCATCTTCTTTTATCCACACTTTCATTTCTCTGTCATGCTGGTGGGTGTTTATCTCTGACTCATCTGTCTGTAAAATATTGTTTGAGAGCCTAACGGGGTTCTCTGTGATCTTCAGTTCATTGTAATCTGACAGCCTTAAACCTCACTGTGAACAGTAGAAATATAAAACCACATATATTTGCATAATTGCAACAACCTGACACCCTTTACTGTACCCCTCCCACCCCAAGGCCCAATCCCATTTCACCCCTTGCCCCTACCCCTTAGCCCTTAGCCCTCTGTTCTGCATCTAGGGTTAGGGTGTCCTCTTTTCGCTGAGATAGAGGGGCAGGGCGAAGTGTTGGGGCTACATGGCCCCTCCAAACGCAGGTTTTTCATAGGGACACTCCAAACGGAGAAAAAAAGGGAAAACTGGCTGAAAAAGAAACCATAAAAACCCACAAATGTGAGGATTTTCTCTATTAAAAATTACGATAACCATTGTTTTAGCTTAGTTTAATGTCATTTCAGTGTATTATGGTCGTTTTCTTCATAAAAAGCACAAAAAAATCGCTAAAAGCATGTTAACGTCTCTGTAGCTAGTTAGCTAACTTTCCCGTTCCACCTTAAATAGTGCAGCAGTTCTGATGCTGGAAGTGTAACTGCTGCTCCATTTAAGGTGGAACAGGAAAATTCGAACAAGAATCTGGAGAATCTCTGACTTCAGCTTCATATCACTGAAGAATTAGGGGGGGTGATAATAAATAACTGCCCCCCTCTTTGAAGGCGTCTGATCCCTAAATGTAACTAAAGCCCAGCAGTGAGGAGCTGAACTTTCCCCTCCTCTGCTGTCCCTGCAGACGGGCAGGGTCGCCTACAGAACGGCGCTAGTAGCTGTTAATGAAGTGATGCTCTTTTATTTTTATTTAATAAAAAATAACTCCGTTCCAAGGGGTTAGGGTGACACTCGAAAACAAGGGGTGGGGTAAAAACAAATGGAACGGGGACTAAATGTGTCTGCACTACATTCATGACCATCCCCAGAGCCGACAGTACGTGACTGAGGTGTCCATGAGCAAGACACCTAACCCCCAACTGCTCCCCGGGCGCCGTGGATAGGGCTGCCCGCCGCTCCAGGCAAGTGTGCTCACTGCCCCCTAGTGTGTGTATGTGGTGTTTCACTTCACGGATGGGTTAAATGCAGAGGTGAAATTTCCCCGTTGTGGGATTAAAAAGGGTCTCTTAATAATAAAAACTACAGCAAAGGGGTGGCACACATGGTCCTCATCTTTAAGACCCCTCTACACCAGTTTGTGACCAGTCTGTGAGCGTGTCTGGTTTGGACAGTGACTCATCAGCACCGATTCCTTGTGTGTATTATTTTGCCTCCCACCCGATGTTCTACAAGCCCCGCCCTCTCGCACTGCGATTGGCTGGAAGTTCATTCTCACAGGTAGTGGCGCACTGGGGGGAGAGTGGTCCCTCCTACCGCGCGCAGGAGCCTATAAACGAGCCAAACCCTCCAACTTCACCGGCTTTCAGGTGATGGTTCAGAGGCCGCCCTGCGCCGTGCCAGCGGTCAGACTCAGTCTAAGCGGACCTCTGTTTGCGCGCTAAGACTGAAGAATGACCCGAAGCGTCCGCAGTCCCGCGCGCCCTGCTCCCTGACCAGAATGTCTCTCCTCGCTCTGAACCTCAGCAACCTCAGCAGCCCGGAGCTGCGCGCGACCGACGACCCGAGGGACGAGCAGCTCGCGCGCGTGGAGATCGCGCTCCTGGGTCTCATCTTCGTCACCGCCGCGCTGCTCAACTCCGCTCTCCTGCTGCTGCTGCTGCGGAGGCGCGAGCGTTTGACTCGCATGCGCGTGTTCGTGCTGCACCTGTGCGTGGCCGACCTGACCGTGGCCTTCTTCCAGGTGTGCCCGCAGCTCGTGTGGGACATCACGGACCGCTTCGTGGGGCCGGACCCCGTGTGCCGCCTCGTGAAGTACCTGCAGGTGGTGGGCATGTTCGCGTCCGCCTACATGATCGTGGCCATGACGGTGGACCGCTACCGCGCCGTGTGCGACCCCATGGCGAGGCTGCGGCGTGGCGTGCGCGCGCGCTGCTCGGCGCCCGTGTGCGCGGCGTGGTGCGTGGCGCTGGCCGGCGGACTGCCGCAGGTCTTCATCTTTTCGCGCGTGCAGGTGGCGCCGGGCGTCTTCGACTGCTGGGCCGAGTTCGCGGAGCCGTGGGGACTGCGCGCCTACGTCACGTGGACGGCGCTCGCCGTCTTCGTGGTGCCCGTGGGCGCCGTGCTCGCGTGCCAGGTACGCATCTGCCGCGCCGTGAGGGCCAGCGGCCAGGCGCGGTGCCTCGAGACTCAGCCACGCGCGTCTGGCATCTCCAAGGCGCGCGTCAAGACCGTGAGGATGAGCGTGGTCATCGTGCTCGCCTACGTGCTCTGCTGGGCGCCCTTCTTCACCGTGCAGCTGTGGTCAGTGTGGGACAGCGAGGCGCCCACTGAGTGTAAGTGGATGGAAACATAACAGGATCGCTGCAGCATGAAATGAAAGTCAGTTGCCAGGGGGCAGGGGGTGGTCAGGGATCGTCTCAAGGGGGCAGGGGGTGGTCAGGGATCAGGGGCAGGGGGTTGTCAGGGATCGCCTCAAGGGGGCAGGGGGTGGTCAGGGATTGTCGCCAGGGGGTGGTCAGGGATCATCGCCAGGGGGTTGTCAGGGATCGTCTCAAGGGGGCAGGAGGCGGTCAGGGATCGTCTCCAGGGGGCAGGGGGTGGTCAGAGATCGTCACCAGGGGGCAGGGGGTGGTCAGGGACCATTACCAGGGGGCAGGGGGTGGTCAGGGTTCACCTTTCTGGTCACCACAGATATTTAAAGCATTTACTTATGACGGTCAGCCACCAGTAAAGCATCAGTTACACCTTATGGTGAAAATCTGCCTCCAGGGTGTTTATCAGTCAGTTATAAGCGCCTGATGAGGCTGCATTTAATAGCATCATACACTCCTAAAAAGATGGTTCTTTAAAGGTTCTTCAGTCTAGACAGTGGTTCTACATAGAACCAATAACACTTAAAGAAAAATATTCTTAAAAGGTTCTCTGCACGGTGAAACGGCTCTTCAGATGGATGGGGAATGTGTTGTATAAGGTTCTATAAAGAACCTTCTTGAAAAGGGTTCGTTTGTTACATCGTAACAATAGCAGAACCGTATACGACACATTCTCCATCAGTCTGAAGAACCATTTAACCATGCAAAGGTTTCTTTGAGTGTTGTATGTGGTTCTATACAGAACCCTTTTGAAAATGGTTCGATGTAGCACCAAAAAGGTTCTTTTTGACCATAAGCTTGACATCATTACAACAGCAGAACCCTTTCTGAAGAACCATTTAACCATGCAAAGAACATAATCATGCAAAGGTTGCTTTGAGAGTTGTGTGTGGTTCTATATAGAACCCTTTTGAAAATGGTTCTATATAGCACCATCAAGGTTCTTTTTCTTCTACAAGCTTGACACTGTAACAATAGCAGAACCCTTTCTGGTGCTATATAGAACCATATACTACACGTTCTTCGTCAGACCAAAGAAGCAAAGAACCATTTAAGATCGTGAATTATTTTTTGAATGTTCACGGTTCTATATAGAACCATTCCATTCACTAAAGAACCCTTGAAGAACCATATTTTACGGCTGTAGGTTCATTTGCAGGGTAAGCCGGTGAGTGAACGTGCACTGGCTCCCACCAGCAGCTGCTCAGTGAGCTCATTTTGAAGCAGGTATTGAACGGTCAGATAAAGGCCGTCAGTTCTAAACGTTTATCGTGCCCACAGATCCCGTCTTACAGCTGAAAACACGCACGCCCTGTGGTAGGCTCTCTCATCCGGGGCCGTGTGGTGAGATTTCTAATCATTAGACACTGTATGACCTGTAGCGAGGGCAGAATAAATTCATAACGTCTAGTCTGTCTATATGAACTGTTTGGTCCCACTTTATAGCATCTCTCATAACTGTGTAGTTACATGTGAACAACAGATGCAACAACCATGTAACTACTAATCATTTGGTCACTGTTGCAGATGAATTACAGACATTAACCTCATGTAATTACACAAGTTTATCTTAATAGCTGTAACAGTTGATTCCCTCTCATGTAAAAACACAGGGTGTAATAACACATGTAATTACATCTGTAATCAGACTGGAACAGCAGCTTTGTTCAGCAGTAGAATGAAATATGTAATAACTTACATTAAGACATTACTTACACTGTATCGGCCAGCTGTCCTAACATTTAGGGAGTGTTTATGTTGCTAGTGCTGTGACACTGTAACCAGTTTCAGCTGTAAGCCAGTCTGTAATGTTGACGGTACAGCAGACGCCCCCTTACATTAAAATATAACGTACATAACATTAATTTAATGTGTTGCATTTCCCCCCCAAAGCAACGTCTATATTACCCCTCTATTATTACCCAGTACCTACATAACAACAACACAGGAGCCGTCCACTCAGTTTACAGTGAACACTGCACTACAGCAAAGTTCCTGGGTAGAAGACACACCTGTGTAATTACATAAGCTGTAATCCATCTGTAACACTGGCTAAATCATCAGTAGTTACAGTGTTGTTCCATCCGGGAGGAGATACAGGAGCATCCGGGCCAGAACCAGTCGGCTCAGGTCCAGCTTCTTTCCCTCCACAATCGCTCTGCTGAACTCCACACCTCACTGATATCACTACCACTCATACTGCACACAGCGGACTATGAACACTGCCTTTCATACTACACTCACCAATCAGAGCTGTTGTTTTATTCATTATTATTACCATCGCACAAATTTAACATTCTACTGCCATGTAAATAACACATCGCAACAGTTATTCAATACAGTGTACATCTCCAACATGTTCATGTATGTATCTACACACCTATAATCTATTTTTGCATATCTATAATAGTAATTTATTCTATATACAGTAATGTTGCACTATGTCTATTTATTGCACAGTGTCTTTTTGCACTATTGCTACTATTTGCACTTCTGGTAGATGCTAACTGCATTTCGTTGCCATGTACTTGTACTGAGTAATGACAATAAAGTTGAATCTATCTATCTATCTATCTATCTATCTATCTATCTATCTATCTATCTATCTATCTATCTATCTATCTATCTATCTGTTGTATAGCGCTGCTGTCGGAACAAAACCTCATATCTCCAAAACGGTAACTTTACAGGAGAAGGATAAAACCTACTCTACTTTTAATGGAAGCCAATGGAACCCAGAATTATTTCCAGGTACATTGGGCCGTTTGTTTTGGTCCATTCATCCCAAAATTTACACACAATGTAAAGAACAACAGGCATTTTCAAAATGTGTCAAAAACTGAAAAACGATGTTTGGTTCCGACAGCAGTGATATAAAACAACACTGAAACTACTGATGATCACTTAATATAAAGTGGGACCAAATGTTTTTCTTAAAGTTAATATACAATAAAGTGATTTAATTTAATCTGTTCAAACCCATGAATGATTCAAACACATTAACATTTCATATCGTTCACCAACCGAGTTTTCTCTTTAGGTTTACGTTCGGTGATCATTGTGTTGATGTAACATTTTATTCATGTGGAAATGATGAACAAGTGTAATTATGTACTGAGAAAATACAAGGTGTCACTATTTACGTCAGCTTTTACTTAATTTACTGCAGTACTCTCTCAAAAAGGTGCTAAACTGTCACTGGGGCAGTTCCCCTCTTGCCACTGGGGTGGTTCCCTCAAGGCTCCATCTCAGTGCCTTTAGTCAGGGAACAGAACTGAACCATAATGAGATGTTCTGTTCTAAGCTGGACTGACTCCACACACCCCGCCTCGCCTCCAGGCTTTTACTCTACTGCTCTGTTTTAAAACATTCGGTTATGAAAAGGAACAAATACCAACTTTTCACCTGGAGGAACTGATTCAAGCTCCACAATCAGACCTTAGAACCACTGCTGGAGCTTTGAGGGAACATCTACACTGTTTGTACCTTGATGAATGAAAACTGTACCTGCACAGAACCTTCATTTCTAACAGTGTAAAGCTGATTTATTTAGTTTTGTTTTTCTGCCACCCCAGTAAATTCTGTGGGGCTTACCTGGCCACCCCATTTGAAAAGATCTAGCCACACCCCTGCATCCACCTGCACTGGCCTTGCTGTGAAATATTTAGAGTCCAGAACGTTTGTTGATTTTCTTAGTGTAAATAAGTGAACACCTTCTACAGAGAGGACACTTTTTATGTACATTTTATTGCACATTTACTCTGTAGTTTAGAATGGATCAGACTGGAGGGAAAGAATAAACACAAAAATATACTTTTATGTCTTAGTTTTTCCAATATGTTAAATTCGGAAAATAACTCTAAATGTTGCACTAAAATTTGTGGAGAATATTTAAATTTGCTCACTGTAGAGAACTGTGTTCACTTATTTTCACTCGGAAATATGCGATTTGACGAGGGGCGTCCAAACTTTAATATACGACTGCATGTTTTACTAAAATGTATTTACATTACACTGTCAGAAAAAAAAGGATCCTGTCCAGCTACATTTCGGTCTAGCAAGGTACAAACGTACATGTCAAAGACATACCAATGTCCTTAAGGTCCAACTGTGCACATTGAATGAGTCGTACAAGTACACTGCATTCACTCTCCCTGAGGAGGGGAGACAGACAGACAGACAGATAGATAGAGAGATAGATAGATAGACAGACAGACGACACTGCATTCACTCTCCCTGAGGAGGGGAGAGGCCAACGTTTGCACCCTTTCATCACTTTTTTAAACAGAGAATGTAAAATAAAAAGCTTGGAATCATGTTTGCAAGCCAGGCCTACTGAAGATGTACTCTCAGGGGTCCCACCTCAGTGGCAGTGCTTGTACACCAAACAGAGTTTTTCTTTGTCTACACAAATATATTAAATGTATAAGTGTAAATAAATGTAATGTTTGTTTTAAATAACCAACAATGGATTATAATAACAGATAGCATACTTACTGCAGAAAGTGCCTTTACTCTAAATGGTAATCTGCTTAATTTTTGATCGTTGGAGTTCATTCATGTTAAATCTCTGTGCTGGGCTCTACTCGTTTAATCAAGCGCTCCCTGTCTTTACTGTGCGCTAATCAATCTGAGTTCAGACAACACAGTCATCTGTCTTACCGCTGACTTAATATCTGACTGACTGACTTCTGACTGTGTCAGTTCAGCACAGAAGCAGTGGCACCCAGTCTAATCTCCAATCACTGCAATCATTCCAGCCAAGCAAGAGCACAGACAGACAGACAGACAGACAGACAGACAGACAGACAGACAGATAGATAGATAGATAGATAGATAGATAGACAGATGGACAGACAGATAGATAGATAGATAGATAGATAGATAGATAGATAGATAGATAGATAGATAGATAGATAGATAGACAGACAGATGACAGACAGACAGACAGACAGACAGACAGATAGATAGATAGATAGATAGATAGATAGATAGACAGACAGACAGACAGACAGACAGACAGATAGATAGATAGATAGATGGACGGACAGACAGACAGACAGACAGATAGATAGATAGATAGATAGACAGACAGATGACAGATAGACAGACAGATAGACAGATAGATAGATAGATAGATAGATAGATAGATAGATAGATAGATAGATAGATAGATAGACAGACAGACAGACAGGTGACAGACAGACAGACAGACAGATAGAGAGATAGATAGACAGACAGACAGACAGACAGATGACAGACAGACAGACAGACAGACAGACAGACAGACAGACAGACAGATAGATAGATAGATAGACAGACAGACAGACAGACAGACAGACAGATAGAGAGATAGATAGATAGACAGACAGACAGACAGACAGACAGATAGATAGATAGATAGATAGATAGATAGATAGATAGATAGACAGACAGACAGACAGACAGACAGACAGACAGACAGATAGATAGATAGATAGATAGATAGATAGATAGATAGACAGACAGACAGACAGGTGACAGACAGACAGACAGACAGATAGAGAGATAGATAGACAGACAGACAGACAGACAGACAGATGACAGACAGACAGACAGACAGACAGACAGACAGACAGACAGATAGATAGATAGATAGATAGATAGATAGATAGATAGATAGACAGACAGACAGACAGATAGAGAGATAGATAGATAGATAGACAGACAGACAGACAGACAGACAGACAGACAGATAGATAGACAGATAGATAGATAGATAGATAGATAGATAGATAGATAGATAGATAGATAGATAGATAGACAGACAGACAGACAGGTGACAGACAGACAGATAGATAGACAGATAGATAGATAGATAGATAGATAGATAGATAGATAGATAGATAGATAGATAGATAGATAGATAGATAGATAGATAGATAGATACAGGGGTTGGACTTTGAAACTGAAACACCTGTCATTTTAGTGTGGGAGGTTTCATGGCTAAATTGGACCAGCCTGGTGGCCAATCTTCATTAATTGTGAAGGTTCAATTAGCAGGGTAACAGCACAGTTTTGCTCAAAATATTGCAATGCACACAGTATTATGGGTGACGTACCAGAGTTCAAAAGAGGACAAATTGTTGGTGCACGTCTTGCTGGTGCATCTGTGACCAAGACAGCAAGTCTTTGTGATGTATCAAGAGCCACGGTATCCAGGGTAATGTCAGCACACCACCAAGAAGGACGAACCACATCCAGCAGGATTAACTGTGGACGCAAGAGGAAGCTGTCTGAAAGGGATGCTCAGTGCTAACCGGGATTACATCCAAAAAACAAAACCACGGCAGAATTAAATGTGCACCTCAACTCTCCTGTTTCCAAAACTGTCCGTCGGGAGCCCCACAGGGTCAATATACACGGCCGGGCTGCTATAGCCAAACCTTTGGTCACTCGTGCCAATGCCAGACGACGGTTTCGATGGTTTCAAATCTTGGGCTGTGGACAATGTGAAACGTATTGTTCTCTGATGAGTCCACCTTTACTGTTTTCCCCACATCCGGGAGAGTTACCAAGTTGCCAAGGACTACCGAACCATTCTGGAGGACCATGTGCATCCAATGGTTCAAGCATTGTATCCTGAAGGCGGTGCCGTGTATCAGGATGACGATGCACCAATACACACAGCAAGACTGGTGAAAGATTGGTTTGATGACCATGAAAGTGAGGTTGAACATCTCCCATGGCCTGCACGGTCACCAGATCTAAATATTATTGAGCCACTTTGGGGTGTTTTGGAGGAGCGAGTCAGGTTTTCCCCCACCAGCATCACGTAGTGACCTGGCCACTATCCTGCAAGTCCGTTGTGCAGGACTTGTATATGTCATTCCCAAGACGAATTGACGCTGTACTGGCCGCAAAAGGAGGCCCTACACCATACTAATAAATTACTGTGGTCTAAAACCAGGTGTTTCAGTTTCATTGTCCAACCCCTGTAGATCGATAGATCGATAGATAGAAAAAAATAGTTTTCAGATCTAACTTGAAAATAGGGCAAAAACATGACTGCATGAAATCTAAATGATTTGTCTATTTGTTCATTTTTAAGTGAAAATAAGTGAGTATGTCCTCTAAAGGGAACGCTTAAATATGGCGATTCTTTACCAATTTAAATACAGTTTCTATTCATTTGCTGAGTTTGACATACTGGAAATAAATATAATAAAAAATACAATATAAAACTTTTGCAAAAGCCACATTTTATATGTAAATAGTACATTTCCATATGCAAATTCAAATAAACTAAATGTGTATTAAAACGTGCAGATGTGTGCTCTCTGTAGAGGACATGCGTCAGGCTCTGGTCCTTGTGGGCCAAAACACTGCAGATTTCACCACACTACTCATTAAATGCACCAGCTAATTACCGAGGCTTTCATGAACTGAATTTAGAGTGTAAGACGAGGGTAAACACTAATCTGTGCAGCACTTTGGCCTGAAAGGTCCCCAGTTTGACATGCTTGCTGTAGATAATGTGTTGACTTATTTCAAATTTTGCAAGCAGCTATATTTAATGTCGAACTTGATTTGTTTATGCATGAGAAGCGACAGCGGTTCATCCTCATGCACTTCCAGAGGAAGAATGAAGGCAGAGAGAAATCTGAAATGACCCCTGATGTCACTGTGTTTTGAATTGCAGCTGCTCCGTTCACCATCCTGATGCTGCTGGCGAGTCTGAACAGCTGCGCCAACCCCTGCATCTACCTGCTGTTCAGCAGAGAGCTCCCCGAACACTGTCTCTGTCTCACACGCAAAGAGAGGAAGTTCTCGGTGCCTGAAGAGGCCACTATTCTCAGTTCTGTCTACCTGAGCTTCAAAAGCCTCTCTGACTGTAGGTAAAACGAAAAAATGTGGGTGTAGCGGCTCTGGACTGTCACCTGGTTTACTCCTGCTAGTCAAAGGGAAAGTATGACCCATAGTGTGAACAGCCATTACACTGAGTTTGGGCTTCATTCTGACAACTTGGAGTCGCATCATTGTCTAAGTGCATCATGTAAAATATTAACTATTATTGCTAGAGTTGCTGTTTACATCAGTATGTTTCGGTTCCAGTGGTTTAACAGGTGTTACTTTGTACTGACCAATGTGCAACGCTGTAATAAATGAATGGCAGTCATGTTTAATGTACTATTTGCTTCATGTAGCCAGTGTTAATTTACTCTTACAGTGGTTGTTTGTGTCCAGCTGGACTTTGCTGAGTATGAAT
Organism: Pygocentrus nattereri; assembly: GCF_015220715.1. Lineage (NCBI taxonomy): Eukaryota > Metazoa > Chordata > Actinopteri > Characiformes > Serrasalmidae > Pygocentrus > Pygocentrus nattereri. The sequence goes on along the minus strand of NC_051236.1, from coordinate 1,144,942 downwards.
ATACATTTAGTATACAAGTAGAACAAGTAGTAGTTTTTGCTTTCGTCTAATGTGAATGCTAAATCTGAGCGAACTGACCTGAATGTCCACTTACAGAAGGTCATTAACGCAGACAGAGCTGAATATTTGCATATAGATTGTTATTAATGATCTGAGCTGAGTGTCCACTTATAGAATGACATTAATATAAAAAGAGCTGAGTGTCCACTTATAGTAGGTCATTAATGTGATTGAGCTGAATGTCCATTTATAGAAGGTCATTAACGTGATTGAGCTGAATGTCCATTTATAAAAGGTCATTAACGTGATTGAGCTGAATGTCCATTTATAGGTCATTAATGTGATTAAGCAGAATGTCCATTTATAAAAGGTCATTAATGTGATTGAGCTGAATGTCCATTTATAGAAAGTCATTAACATGATTGAGCTGAATGTCCATTTATAGAAGGTCATTAATGTGATTGAGCTGAATGTCCATTTATAAAAGGTCATTAATGTGATTGAGCTGAATGTCCATTTATAAAAGGTCATTAATGTGATTGAGCTGAATGTCCATTTATAGAAAGTCATTAACATGATTGAGCTGAATGTCCATTTATAGAAGGTCATTAATGTGATTGAGCTGAATGTCCATTTATAAAAGGTCATTAACGTGATTGAGCTGAATGTCCATTTATAGAAGGTCATTAATGTGATTGAGCTGAATGTCCATTTATAGAAGGTCATGGGACTGAGCTGAATGTCCATTTATAGAAGGTCATTAACATGATTGAGCTGAATGTCCATTTATAGAAGGTCATTAATGTGATTGAGCTGAATGTCCATTTATAGAAGGTCATTAACGTGATTGAGCTGAATGTCCACTTATAAAAGGTCATTAACGTGATTGAACTGAATGTCCACTTATAGAAGGTCATTAACGTGATTGAGCTGAATGTCCATTTATAGAAGGTCATTAATGTGATTGAGCTGAATGTCCATTTATAGAAGGTCATTAACGTGATTGAGCTGAATGTCCATTTATAAAAGGTCATTAACGTGATTGAGCTGAATGTCCATTTATAGAAGGTCATTAATGTGATTGAGCTGAATGTCCATTTATAAAAGGTCATTAACGTGATTGAGCTGAATGTCCATTTATAGAAGGTCATTAATGTGATTGAGCTGAATGTCCACTTATAAAAGGTCATTAACGTGATTGAACTGAATGTCCACTTATAGAAGGTCATTAACGTGATTGAGCTGAATGTCCATTTATAGAAGGTCATTAATGTGATTGAGCTGAATGTCCATTTATAAAAGGTCATTAACGTGATTGAGCTGAATGTCCATTTATAGAAGGTCATTAACATGATTGAGCTGAATGTCCATTTATAGAAGGTCATTAACGTGATTGAGCTGAATGTCCATTTATAAAAGGTCATTAACGTGATTGAGCTGAATGTCCATTTATAGAAGGTCATTAACGTGATTGAGCTGAATGTTCACTTATAGAAGGTCATTAACATGATTGAACTGAATGTCCACTTATAGAAGGTCATTAATGTGATTGACCTTCTATAAGTGGACATTCAGCTCAGTAACGTCATTGAGCTGAATGTCCACTTATAGAAGGTCATTAATGGGACTGAGCTCAAAGTCCACATATAGAATGACATTAATATAAAAAGAGCTGAATGTCCATATAGAGGGTCATTAATGTGATTGAGCTGAATGTGCCCTTACAGAAGGTCATTTATGTAAACAGAGCTGAATGTCCACTTACAGAATGTCCATCTAGTGATGCCCGTCCTATGTTTCCTAAGAGTGCTCCTGTGCTCATTATTTAAATATTGTAAATATTGTAAAATATATATTCTATTTGTGGCTGTGTGTGATTTTAGGCATCAATAAAGTGCTACAACTCTGGCTTGATTTGACTCCTATTCTTTGAATAAATAAGTTAAAAACACACACAAGGCCTTCCACAAAATAAATAACATTTAAAAATGTAAGACAGTTACAAATGAAACTACTGAATTTGCCCCTCTGCAAAACTGTTTGGCACTGTTTGGCATGGGGGGGGTCTGGGGGGGCGGGTGTTGTACTCAGATCTGTTTTGAAGGCAAATGATACTCTATCATATTGTCTATTGGTACGTGGTGGAAATGCTTATATTGACCAGCCTGTTAGTTACATGATCAAGAACCACTGGAGAGCCATTCATTATGGTTTCGTAGCTGTCAAGAAGCCAATATTGCAAAAACAAAATACACAAAAAATAACGACTGCACTTCAACGCTGAAACTGAATCTGAGGTGTTGGATAAGGTGTCATGGACTGGTAAGTCTAAATCTGAGATCTTAGAAGAAGTAGCAGAAGGCAGTGAGTATGGGGTCCAAGAAATGACTCTCCTAACTACGTCTACTGCGGCCAGTCAAGCATGGTGGAGGATCATCAGTGCAAGTTTGAAAATGTATAACATCATCTTGAGTTGCTGATTTGTTTTTGAAGGCGGCACAAATGCTGATAAACAAAATTGTCATACATCGTGCAACAAACTCTGGAAAACATTTGATTAGGAATAAATTAATTCTATAGCACGATAACAATCCAGCAACACTGCTGAGAAGATCAAGATGTACATATCAAACAAAGAAGCTGCTGCTGTTCTCAGAACGATTGAATTGACCACTCCATAGTCCAGACCTCACTAGCATTGACATGGCTGTAACTGGCTATGAGGACATCGGGGTCCGGACCTCGGTAGTTTCAGAAAGATTCGGAAAGGTTTTCAGAAGGGAAAGAAGCGACATAACTTCCCAGTGAGCAATGACTGCTTCTCAGCTGACCCCAGAACAGCTGCGGCTTGGCCATAGACTTAACTGCCCGCTCTGTTCAAGCCACTATGCCACCCAGAGAACCAGAGTAACTTTGACTTGTTATGATATTTAGGTGCACCACACATGCTTTAGGCTAACTTATAACATTGCAATGGTACAAACGTATCTAGCTTAGAGTTTATGAGCACAATTAACGCATTAAGATGATAAAATGCAAACCCTGTATTTCATTTTTTGTTTGGGCTGCTCTTAATGTTGCTGGCTTTATCAGCATGCTTTAGTCTGGTTCCTGTAACTGCTCAGGTTATGCTACAGGCTCCGCAGTCGGCTATATTGGTGATTAGATGAGAAATTAATGTTGTGTTGTGTTATGTGCTCATAACAGAGTACAACTGGCATGAGACAGTTCACTGTTAACTAGCATATTGATGGTATATTATATAAGCAATAGACCACAAGAGGGAGTGTGTTATTGTGAAATAACATCACGGCTGTGATTTGATCGCTGTAGATCATCACAGCCGTGATGTTATTGGCGATAACACAGGACCTCTTGTGTTCTACTGTCGTCTCCACTGAGCAGCTTCTTTGTTTTTTATTGGGTCAGTTTTATGGCTCAGGCTGATTCGGTCCGACTCTGAAGATCAGACACGTCTGGCGAATGGTGTTGGGTTCATTTCTGGCTGATTGCAGGTTGTTCAGCTGTTCTTCTGTCACAGCTGCCGACTGAAAAGCTGCTCAGTGGTGACGACAGTTTGGGAATTTAGTGTCGTCTCGTCTTCAGAGTCGGACCAAATCGGCTGTCGGTCAGATGTGGTCTTAACAGCGTCCGTTTTCTGTTTGTGGTAAAGTAAGAAGTGAAAATGTTCAAATGGCTCGAGCGTCTCCTACAGCTGTCAGAGTCGTTGCTTAGCAACGGCATCTCAGTGGAGTGATACATCCATCCATCCATCCATTTTCTAAGCCGCTTCTCTGTCAGGGTCGCGGGGGGTGCTGGAGCCTATCCCAGCAGTCTTCGGGCGGAAGTCAGGATACACCCTGGACAGGTCACCAGTCCATCGCAGGGCAGACAGACACAGACAGTCACTCACACCCAGGGGCAATTTAGCATGTCCAATCGGCCTGACTTCATGTCTTTGGACTGTGGGAGGAAACAGGAGAACCCGGAGGAAACCCACGCAGACACGGGGAGAACATGCCTCCATGTTCTCCACACAGAGAGGACCCCGATTGCCCGGCCGGGGAATCGAACCCTCCTTGCTGTGAGGCGACAGCGCTACCCACCAAGCCACCCTGCTGCCTGGAGTGATACAGTGTTTGTGAAAGACCTGGTTAGAGCGCCTCTCAATCAATCAGCTTGCGTGGCCGGAACTGCTGTATAATAAGGAATCAGCAGGTGCATTAGACTGTATGTCTCATTAACTGTATGAGTAGCTGCCTCTCCTGTTATCTGGGGTTTGGTACAGACAGCCTTTTATAACGTATATTTAATGTGTGCTTTTACAGTAATCAGTGAGATGCAAAAGAGACAAGCAAAGATAGAGAGAGAGAGATAAAGAGAGAGAGAGAGAAAGAGAGAGAGAGAGAGAAAGAAAGAGAGGGGGGTAATAAAAAAAATCTATTTGAGACTATCACTTGATTTAATGTAGGTTTTAACATGTATTTTTTAGCTGAAAATAAACATATTAAAATATTTAAACAATATTTTGTTTAAAATATTGGCAAACACACTGCAGAAGAGAACGATTAGCCAACTTCTAAGACTGAACTGTGGGAAAAAGTGGAAGCTGTAATAAAAGCAAAAGGATGGAAGCTGTAATAAAGTGCAAAGTGTGGAGACACCACATTTATTCTTATATATTTTAAAAGGAAGCTACAGAACTTCATTCCTACATGGCTTATTTTACGCCAGTCTTGTAAGTGAAAGATTTGCCAGATCTTCACTGGTAGTACATTTTTGTGGTGAATACAAAACGTCAATAAGATCTAATTGTATTCATGCAGCACGCGACTGCACGCCTCGGCCTGTTCGCCGTGTGAACGAGGTGACATTTCTAAGAACGTCTGCCGGATCATGAGGATGCGTCGGCCTGCATTGCTACTTTAAACGGTCTTGGAATAGAAGGCTTTCAAATCTACTTGCGATTGGGCCTTCCAGAGAGAAAAACCTGGCATTGATATGAAAAGGGCTGTGGGAGTGAAAAGTAGAATTACAGAGACTCTGTCAGCCACAGAATAAACAGCAGAAACATTCAGTGATCAAGTCTTCTGTCAGCGCAGAACCGACACACTCTTTACAGATGAATAGAGACATGTAGGCTAGTTCGTTTTGTCCTGAAGGGACGTCAATAGAGAACAGTACAGTGGCCACATCTGCATTTAACATGGTTTTATGCAATATGCAATGTATTCAACATTAATAAAGTACTTCAGAGCAGAGGTGTTCATTTTATACAGGCTTGATTACATTAGAGTCCGTCAGTACCAGCATGTCCTTATCTCAGTCCGTGGGAGTGCTGTGCTGCTTTGGGTGTTTCAGAATCATTTATGGGAGAAGAAGATTATGGGGCACATTAATTTATGATTGTTTTCATAGATAGCTGATGTTTTTCATTACTGTTGGCAACTGGCTTCAATGTGCAAGTGTTTGGTTTAGCAGAAGTAACAAGTGAACTGGATTCCTGCTGGTTGTCCTTTGAATTAGAACAGTTTCTTTTCTTTTCCTACTACTATTACTACTAATAATAATCATTAGTGCAGCTCAAAATGCTTCACAGAAGACTCTAAGTCAAAAAAGGATGATAAATTATATAAAATAAAATGATACGAGAATATAAAAGCAACTGGAATATGACAAAATTATATGAAACATACAACCCCAATTCCAGTGAAGTTGGGACGTTGTGTAAAACAAATAAAAACAGAATACGATGATCTGCAAATCCTTTTCAACCTATGATCAATTGAATCCACTACAAAGACGAGATATTTAATGTTCAAACAGATAAACTTTATTGTTTTTTGCAAATATTCACTCATTTTGAATTTGATGCCTGCAACACGTTCCAGAGAAGTTGGGACAGGGGCGTGTTTCCCACTGTGTTACATCATCTTTCCTTTAACACTCAATAAGCGTTTGGGAACTGATTTGGGAACTGATTTGCATGATTAAATGGTTCTTTTCATCTTAAAAAGGTTCTTAAGATTGACGGAGAATCTGCTGTAGAAGGTTCTTTATAGAACCTTTTTGAAAGGTTTGCTATATAGCACCACAAAGGGTTCTTCTATTGTTACGAGCTTGTATCGTAACACATGCAGATGTTTTGCAGAATACGCTCCGCTTCAAATGCATTATTTCCGATGGGATGTGCAACACAGACGTCCGTCATAGTGTGCTCTGTTTTCCGCTGTGGCAGACGCACGGGGTCACACAAAGTTCAAATGTTTTCATGTTTTGTGTGATGTGCTTCAGCCAAGTCAAACTAGCCTTTCATCTGGGTTGGAGGGAGCTGCCAAGACGCACTAACTAGTCTCCTGTTGCGTGTACTGAGACTTCCCAAAGCATGGCTGAAGGCTGGCGACCTTCCATATTCACAATGTTAAACCATGCAGGCGGAGGTTCGATAAGCCTGCTATTTACAGCTGGATGTGAAGAAGCAGTGACTGGGAGAAAGGATCATTTGGTTTAGAAAAAAAGTGCAGCCTCCTTTAGTTACTGTTGCTACATCTGTCAAACTATCAGCACCAGGTGGCATCTCTAGTGCTTCTGATAACAGACTAAAAAGCTCAGTAGTACAATGAAGAATGTAGAAGCGCACAGAGGATGGCAAAAACAAACTGACTGTACATAGATGTTCAGGATGTTCAGTACGGATGTAAATGTTTAAGAAATGACAAATTCTATATGTAGACCAACCTAAAACTAATTCTAGAAACCATATTCACAGCAGAGATGAAGTCAACCTGCTCCCAGATTCATCGTCTAAACTGGTGTTATTTCAGCATCAGTTATTGAAGCTGAGCCTGTACTGCAGTGGTTTGAATCTGTGGCTGACTAACTTGCAAGCATTCGTTCTCATCAGCATCGTCCAGCAGGTACAACGCAAAGCACCACAGAACAATTAGATTTTTTTAAAATGTCACTTCAACACCAGACATTCAAATTTGCACTCTCAGATATGAGCGTTATCCTCAGAACAGGTGTTTTAATGGCTCCTGAGTGGCGCAGCCGTCTAAGCCATCTGTAGCCAGGAGGCCAAGAGAGCACAACTGGCTTCACTCTTCATTCATTTTAGCTGTTTTACTGTGAAGAATCCACCCCTAACTTAACCAGGGGACCAGCCTGATATCTGGAGAACTGAAGTTTATTCGGTTGCGCGCCGGTACCAGACACCTAGCCAGCCCGTAAGACACTGGGCTGATGCAGTTTTATAGCAGGACCGATGCCAAGCTTAGGCTCAGCCTATACATGACAGGTGACAGGTGTGACACACATGACCATGTAGAGATGAGCGTGAATAGGCAGAAGAATGTTCTAAATACAGTCACAGTCCAGGCACACACTACTGAATAGAATGACATACAGCACAACACTAAACACTTTACAAAGCAGTACATTTCTACAGCTGCTGTCCTTTTATACTGTTTATATATATAATTTAGTATTCATTGTACGTTATTTAGGCTATCCAATAATTTTCAGTGTTTCCCTTCATATGCGCTTTGTCCTGCTCCCGCCTGTAGTAGGCTGGTTTCCCACCCGCTCCTTTGCACAAAACTGAAAACTAGTCTTGCGCTTCAAGACATTGTGGCAGGTCCCATGAGAATCCAATGGAGTGCAGACCTCTAGCCTGGCATCCAGGTGGGAAAGTCACTGGAACGGTTAGGTCTACCCTCTGTGCTCATGACCGGTCAGCCCTGCAGTGGAAAAGAGGCCAGTGATTCTTCAACACCAAACGTTCTGCTCTGTGTCAAATATCAGTTTGAAAAATCGAATCAATGGTCTGATACTGTTTTTATTAAGCAGTTCTCTGCCGATTCCGATGTGATTCCCAAATCATTGTGCATCACCGGTAATTTGGACTCTAACCTATTTGTACTAGCTAGGGTGGATTCTCTGAATGGACAAGGAAGCACAGAGAACTACCGAAGGGTGTAACACAAAGGCATCTGTGATAGAATTAGCAGGTAAGCAGAGTGAAAAACAGAGAAAAGAATGTGAGATGTGTTCCCGACAGATCCCTAACTGAGTCACTCAATAGCTGCTCCATTACAGGTCTTGTTTTACTTTCACTGTTATTGACTGTGTCCACTTAGTTGTCATCTAGTGTGACTGCCCTCTGTGTGGCACCTTTGAATTGCCTGATCGATCACTGGAACTCTTTCTCTGGGGTTGCTTGTTCTGTCCTCTTTCCTTTCGGTTGAGCACCGCAGGACCTACTAGCGGAGAACTGAATGCAGGAACATGCTGTGATCCAATATGTACATGTATAATAAAGAGTCACATGCTTGTGTGTGTGGAGCAAACATGGACAAGATGTGGCCTTAGAATTTTCTGGTTTGATTGATGAAAAAAAACAACGTGTGACCACAGAGCCCAGACTTCAGCTCCAGCACTTGCTAATGGAAACCCAGCTATGCCACCTGGGGACTCAGATTCCAAGATTAAACTCACCTTTTAGCTCAAAGTTTCCTTAATTCATTAAACTCCACACACAGGTACTCTTCCCCAGTTTCAATTTATTAACCAATTACACTGAAAACTGAATAATTAATAAAGGTACGAATGACAGAATTTTAATTAAATCTAAATAATCACATACCAGAAATGGCACAGACTAGACCTACACCAGTTATCAGAAAAAGGCGGGGGGGGGGTGTTATGGGGTCATGGGGTCATAATTACATTAAAAAAAATACACTAATAATTGAAGTGCATCAGAAGCCAGTCATGCGCACAAGCGTGAGGAAAAAGTCACCCTGAGCTCCTGTCCTTAAAGACAGCCACTCTCCTCCATGAGGCTACAAAGATAAGAGGACACAATGAGTTGGTTTGCCTTACAATTTCACACCAAAACATGGGAAACATGCAAAGGAAGCAAAATAAGCTGCAAACTTCTTTCTGCAAGGATACGTCTTTAACTCATAGATCAATCATACACATCTGCTCCAGGTGAACTCATTCATTTTCATACATATCAACTAATATTACTGACCTACCAACACACTGGAGCTGATCTGGCCTCTCAGGACACAACATAAACAGACATTTAAAACAATTACAAAACACAAGATATCTATTAAGAAACCATCCATCCATTTTCTAAGCCGCTTCTCCGTCAGGGTCGCGGGGGGATGCTGGAGCCTATCCCAGCGGTCATCGGGCGGAAGGCAGGATACACCCTGGACAGGTTGCCAGTCCATCGCAGGGCAGACAGACAGTCACTCACACCCAGGGGCAGTTTAGCATCTCCAATTGGCCTGACTGCATGTCTTTGGACTGTGGGAGGAAACCGAAGCAGACACGGGGAGAACATGCAGACTCCACACAGAGAGGACCCCTGTCACCCGGCTGGGGAATCGAACCCAGGCCCTCCTCGCTGTGAGGTAACAGCGCTACCCACCACACCACCGTGCCACCCGGCTATTAAGAAACCATACTTTAAAAAATACAACATAGCAATGCAGTCACTAATGTAAAAGGGAGAACCGCTAAAGAGGCACATTTAGTTTAGCAGCCACCAAACCAGGGAGGGAAACGAAAGAAGGCAGCTTGCTTCACAGTGCCTGCCCCCAAATGCATCCATTTCATGAATGAAGATGTCTGGTCCTGGCTAAGCTCTTTTGAAGAATTGGAATTACTTGGGCTACATGGGTGAAGTTTTATGACCTTCATCAGACTAGTGATGCAAAATTAAAAATCCCTTCTGCAAAGCGGAGCAAGTGGAAGCTGCCACTACAATACAATGGATTTCCATAAACCTGATGTGGGCAGGTAACACAGAAGGGAACACGGCAGTGGGGTGACATGAGTGAGCCTGAGAAGACTGAGTATAAGCTGTGCATTCTGGATCAGGTGTAAGGGCCCGATGGCCTGCAAAGGAGGACAGGCAGGTTCTGAGTTGCAGTAGTCAGGCCTTGAGATGACAGACTAAACAAGCATCTGGCCCTCCTAGAGAAGAACCTGCACAACTGAATCCGGATCACAGTATGAGCTGAGAACGATGACTGGCCATCCAGAATCACGTGAAAAACGTGAAGCATGCTCTACAGGCTAGAGGAGTGCTTTAAGTGTATGTTGCTACCTTAACAACAAAGAAAGAACAAAGCAGTGCATTGTTTTGTAGCTATATGAAGGAACCAAATAAGCTTCTTTGGGATGTATTTATTTCAATAAATCAATACAATTTTCATCACATGAAAGGTTTGCATGAACCTGAACAGTCCAGTTTTCCTCATCGTCCAGTTTGAGCAAAGTGGCTTCATATCTCCTTTTATTTCAAGGGAAACCTGAGCTTTCCTCTTTGCTATTGCTTTGGTTAGTTTGCTGTGCATTGATTGATCCACAGCTCTCCTGCGGTGTGTGGTATAGTCTGCCAAAGGCATTCACGGGTCCTAATGTTACTGATACGGCTGATGGTATCGCTGAGTTTTGCTTGTAAATGATACTTATGACTTGATGAATTTCAGCGATAAACAGCTGAAAACAATAGCAGCAGAGTTGGTTTACAGTGTGCGAGTGGCTGGATTTTCAGCTGTTCAGGCTGGAATTAAGACAAGACTGAAGTTGGCTTTATCTGAATTGGCTGTTCCACTTCCAGTTGTGCTCTGCCACATGCCTAAATGTAGCTCAGGGGTGCACAACTCCTCTGATCCCCATTCTATAGTTGTGCACCCACGATGTAACTGCTGCACCGTTTAGCCTTTTTAAGTCTTTGGAACCATCGGTGGTTCCAAATCAGACTTCATGTTCTTTATTTCAAAACGTTCATATTCCATAGTGGAACCGTGGCTGACTGACTGACAAATGACATCAATACAGTCAGTGCTGCGCAGGTTCAGTTCAAATATAAAACTGTATAAACAAAGTATGCCTTACTTTACACTTATTACATTGATAGGTAGCCTCTTAAACTCCTTGAGACCACCGGTGGGTCCAAACCGCACTTGGTCATGTTCTTCATAACGTTCATACTCCATAAGCTCCATTCAGAAGCTGGGCGTCGTATGAGGCTGTAGCTCTTCTCTCCAGTCTAATAGACGGTGACGTCATTTTAAACCCTTATAATAAAAGAAGCTGAACTCAGTTTGTTTTTCTACTGAAAGTCGACCCGTTTTTCCCCAAATCTGGGCTCTAAACTATAAACAGACGGCGTCTCTTCAGTGATCTGCTCTGGAAACATCACTTTTAGAAAACAACAGAGATTTCTGGCTTTCAGCAGTGAATTGTGAGTATATAGCGATATGTTCATGATCATTTTCTAACACATTTGATCATTTTCTAACATTTTCTGTTCATTTGACATACCCACAAGCATAAGAGGTTAAGGTGAAACTGGCCAATTTAAACGAGAAGCTGACTGCTTTGTGGCACTATGGATGGTTCAAAGGGTCAAAACAGGAAAATGCATTAACAACATTAGAAGATGTGTGGTGTTAAAAGTTGGGACGCTGTGTAAAACGTAAATAAGATACGTTTTTTCATGAAAAAGGGATAAAAAGGGGTCAGAATTCTTTGCAATCTTATGTTAAGGAACAGTTTTCTGAAATTGTGTCACCATTTTTACAGTTTTTCGCAGTTTCGCCTCTGCCCATTTGCTTCTGAGAGACTCTGCCTCTCTAAACAGTTCTTTTTATGTCATGTGAGTAGTTACAAATTGCTCCTCCAGCTGTTGTTTATTATTACCACTTACTTTTCCAGCCTTTCGTTGCCTCTGTCCCAACGTTCTTGAGATGCGTTGCTGCCATCAAGTTCAAAATGAGTTAATATTTTTCATGAAAAGGTAAAATGTCTCACTTTTAACATCTGATATGTGTTCTGTGTTCTACTGCGAATAAAATATGGGTCTATGAGATTTGTAAATCATTGCATTCCTTTTTTATTTACATTTATTTACATTTTACACAACGTCCCCACTTTTTTGGAATTGGGGTTAAGATTAAGGTTAAGTGACCCTTATTAGTCCCACGATGGGGAAATTTCACCTCCGCATTTAACCCACCTGTGAAGTGAAACACCACATACACACTAGTGAACACACACACACTAGGGGGCAGTGAGCACACTTGCCCGGAGCGGTGGGCAGCCCAATCCGCAGCGCCCAGGGAGCAGTTGGGGGTTAGGTGTCTTGCTCAAGGACACCTCAGTCATGTGCTGTCAGCTCTGGGGATCGAACCGGCGACCTTCCGGTCACGAGGCTGGATCCCTGACCTCCAGCCCACGACTGTTATAATTTAGGATAATAATAATAACACGTTCCCTTTGACATCACTTATTTTAACACACAGTGTACACTAGACACATTTATCTTGTTGGTACACTTTTTGGGTACATCCTCTAGCCCTTTAGCAGTGGTCAGGCCATGGTTAGCTGAATTTTAACTGAACAGGGACACTAACGTGTGTGAAATCGGCAGCAACCCTGTCTGATACACTCATACCAGCACTGCACACACTACCATGTCTGAGTCATTGCTGTTTTGAGAATGGACCACCTCCCAAATGAATACTACTCAGTGGTGGTCCTATAGCGGTCAACACTGATCGACATGGTGGGGCGGGGGGGGGGGGGGGGGGGGGGGTTGATAAGATGTGCATCAGCAGATCAATAAAATCTGTCACTGTTAACCTACAAATGCACCTATACGGAAGGTGTTTCTGATAAAATGGACACAACAAAGAGTACTAGAAGTGGTGTTTCTGTTTTTTGTACTTTGTGAATTGTACATTTCACATATATGTTGTATAAAGACATAAAGAAAACAAGTACAAGTTATTTCTAAACATTTGTCAGTAAAGACTTTTCAATCAGTTGTGGCACATCTATCTATGGGATCTATCAGTGTTTAAAACCCAAGCTCAAACTGAAAAGTGCTCTCAGGCCTGTGTGACAGAATATGTGGCCTTTGTATTTGTCTGTTTCAGCTGTTGGGGCTGTTTGGCTTGAAACATAAGGCTTATTGAGTGAGCGATCTGTTTGAAAGTTAATTATCAGTTGTTGATTGATCAGCATTTCAGGGTTGGCAGCACTTTTCAATAACAAATATACGAGCCAACCGGAATGCTCTTGAAATGGAAACGTAGCTCCATCCAAAAGGAAGGTTACGCGTATTGTATTAAGCACGCAAGAACATGATGTCTCTTTGATGACTGAGCAGTCTAAATATGTGGTCAGGACTGGTCATGCTTTTAATGTAATTAATGCTTTTAACTGAGCTCCACTGGGATTCCACTCTTGGATAAATTGGCGTGTTCACCTCAGCACATCAGTGCTTCTCAAGTTTGACCAAATGTGGTACTAAAACATCCTATGTGCTCTTTGTACATCCATGGCTACTAAACTTGCTGGACGGTCAAGACAAGTTTATAAATCCATGGTAGAAACCAGCTTCTCTGAAATAGAGCGCACAGCACATCACATTAAAATGCGCAGATGTTTGTTTAATATTACACTGTGACTGATGTAGTTATTCCTGATGTTATGAGGCCGTATTGAAGCATTTATCCAGGTCTAATGACCTGTGTGTGATCCTGGTTCTCTACCACAGTGACAGTTATGGCGGTGAAGAATGAAAAAGTCTGCGGATTCAACGACACCTGATCTTTAAGCTCCTACACCGTTTCAGCCTCTGAGCGAGACACATTGAAATTGAGTTTCAAAAGGCCTTTGTGTCAGGTTGCCCTTGCAGTGCAGTGTGTCTGTTCTCACTCAGAGAAAAAAGGCAAAGAACAGACACTTTCTCTTTCATCAGCCTCATGAAAGATAAGATAAAGTTAGATGCTCGCCGCCAACTTAAAGGGAGATCGGGGCAGGAGGTGACTGTGTTATGCCTTTATATAAAACGTATACGCTCAAGGAAAGTATTTCAAAGTATTCAAACTGAGACAGACCACTGAGCTCCCACTGACGGGAGAAGGTCAAGTACCATTTTCCTTACAAGTGTGTGAAAGACTTGGATGAAAATGTGCTGTAGAACTTTTGAGAGGGGTTTTGTAATGTTAGAATGAACTCAGCATGTCGGACACTGAAACCTGCCCTGTAGTGACAGCCAAGTGCTTTCCTAGATTCTCCAAAAAGAGATTTTGACCTCTGCCTCTCATAAAGCAGAGAGACTTTGAGAGCAGAAGCTGGTAAAGTTACAGAAAGTTAGCAGCTGTCGTTTTAACCTCTTTCCCTTCACACTGTTAGAAGTAGTTTTCCTTCAACAAGGGAGAAAAAGTGTTAATGTTCCCTCAAAGGTACATAAGTGGTTTTTAAGGTCCGAATGTGAACCTTAATTTAATTAATTTCTGGTGAAAAGTACATATTTGTAGTTTTTCATAACCTAAAGATTAATTTATTTTAATGTAATTATTTTATTTAATTTAATTATTTTATTATTTTTTCTGGTGAAAAGTACATATTTGTAGTTTTTCATAACCTAAAGATTAATTTATTTTAATTTAATTATTTATTTTAATTGAATTCTTTTAATTTATTAAATTTTTTTTTTCTGGTGAAAATGACATATTTGTAGTTTTTCATAACCTAAAGATTTAAAACAGAATGTCTCATCCCTCCCCTGTGTCGCATCACTCGCTCGAGTCTCAGTGCTCGTCGCACAGATCTGTAGTGTCATAGCATCATTTGTGATATTTACAACACATGTGATTGGTCTGTAAGTTGTCCGGGCTACCATAAAGGCTAGAAAAGTTACGCCGATTAAAATAGGACCACCCTGTCAAAATTAAATAATTGTAGTTTATTGGTTATAGACACCAGCCCACATTGGGTCAGCGCCTGGATCTGGACCACGGTCCGCCTATTAGTGACCTCTGGTGTATAGCATTACTGATACCAGTTATTTGGTAACCTCTAAAGAAAAGTGCTGATGGTGCACTCACTGTGTGACTGAAGGAAGTTTCAGAGTTGATGATGATATTGTAACGATGGATTTATCAGTCTCACACTTCATAAAAAGCACACACAAGATCAAATGTGGGTCAGTGTCAACATTAATCATGGCAAATGCAAATTACTGCATAAACAGACTTCAATGAGCTTTGCTAAGCAAACGTCCAGCCCAAGTAATCGGTGTTCCTACAGCGTGGGCGTTTGTCTGGTCTGCAAACGTGCAGTTTTCTCGACACACATCAGCAGCAGCGTGCGTCATCGCTGTGACTGCCTTCCACTTGAGCTCATCCTGCTCCCTTTTGAAGATCAATGGCTTGATCGAACCTCTGACATTACCTGTATTTAGCGACAGGTTTCGTGACACTGAGTGAGACTGATTGAAAGAGACTGAGAAATTGTCTATGGTTGATCAACATGGTGGTGGGGGGGTGGGGGGGTGGGGGGGGTGGGGTAGCATTCACCCCTCTTTTTGAAATGATTTGAGATGTTCCTCATTATTAGAGCATTTTGTTAAAATATTTATACCAGCCTGGGAATTTTTGTGACAATGGAAAGAAAAAAAATGGCAATTAAACAGATGACAAAACTGTATCTTTATGCTGAATATGGATATTATGGAATATATGGATATTATAATTTCTGTCTTTGTTTTTACTACTGGCATCTAAAGCATTAACCTCTTATCCTCCAGGGTGTATTTTGGTTTGTCCATCTGAATTTATGTGACTACATCATAAGGAAATTATTCAGTAACTGCATAAAATGAATGCAAATGTTTATTTTATTTATTTATACATTTTTTGTAAAAGCTCCTTCAAATTAACAGAACATATCACTATATGTTTACAGTTTACTGCCCAAAGCCAAAAATCTCGGCCGCTCTTTGTGTTGTTCTCTAAAAGTGATGTTTCCAGATCAGATCACTGAAGAGACGCCGTCTGTTTATAGTTTAGAGCCCAGATTTGGGGAAAAACGGCTCGACTTTCAGTAGAAAAACAAACTGAGTTCAGCTTCTTTTATTATAAGGGTTTAAAATGACGTCACCGTCTATTAGACTGGAGAGAAGAGCTACAGCCTCACACGACGCCCAGCTTCTGAATGGAGCTTATGGAGTATGAACGTTATGAAGAACATGACCAAGTGTGTTTTGGACCCACCGGTGGTCCCGAGGAGTTTAAGAGGCTACCTATCAATGTAATAAGTGTAAAGTAAGGCATACTTTGTTTATACAGTTTTATATTTGAACTGAACCTGCGCAACACTGACTGTATTGATGTCATTTGTCAGTCAGTCAGCCACGGTTCCACTAGCATGCTTGGATTTTTTTTTTAGAACCAATCGATTTTGCCCCAGCACCTTTGGAGGTCGGGTGCCTCCCCTGTCTCATTCTTCAGTCTCAGTCTGTCAAAATATCATTCCTGTCCATTAAGCCATCACCCCCCCACCCCTCACCCCCATGGAGGCTGTTATGGATGGGCTCAGCGCCTGATGCTGGTAGACTTCAGTCACACCCCCGTCTGCAAGCGTCTGTTCATTTATAATGTAATGCTGTCACAAAGGGTTCTTTGGAGCCATAGATCAACCACTTTTGGTTCCCTTTTCATTATATCCTTTTTGACAGATAAATATTTTTATAAGAATATTTTTTCTCTAGAACTGAACTCCCTAGAACCAAAAGACAACCTTTATTTTTGTATCGTCTGCCTGAATGAAACCCACACCCCCATAGCAACGGCACTGCAGCAAGTCTCATAAAAGCCACAAAGCTCAAAATAGAATCCCAGGAAAGCCACTGAGCTTATAAACTCAACCACTGGGCAGTATTTGACTCAGTACAGGTCATCAAATCCTTCAGTTTCGCTTGTTTGCCCAAACAGTTTTCCAAGAATCGGTATCTAATCGCTGCTTGGACTAACGGAAATGCACTTTATGAATACATGTTTTATTATATTATTTATTTATATATATATTTATTATTTATATATATATTAATAGTGAGTTTGTCCCTCTTTGCTGCAGTAACAGCCTCTAGTCTTCTGAGAGCGCTTCACGCTAGATGTTGGAACACTGCTGTGAAGATTTGATTGCATTCAGCCCCAACAGCATTAGTAAGGTCATGTACTGATGTTGGAAAATCAGTTCTGGAACGCCAACTTATCCCAAAGGTATTGGATGGAGCTCCATCGCTCCAGAGAACATAGTTTCACTGCTCCACAGCCTAAAGCTGGAGGCTTTATACCCCTCTAGTCAGAGACTATGTGGTAGCTTACTATGCAGAAAAGCTTCCGTCCACAGACTACTCAATCAGCAGTGACTGGCCCTCAGCTGACCAAAGAACAGCTGTGGTTTGGCCACAGGCTTAATTGGTCACTATGTTTAGGCTCGTGTGCAGCTGCTTTCCACTCTATTGATTAATGCTTTGCAATGGAAATAATACAAGCTGTGTGCACACATGTGAGGTGAAGACCAAGACCTCGACACATCGAGTCCGAATCAAGACAAAACTTTGTAGTAGTTGAGTCACCACTATTGGGGTGGTGGGTCATTCTCAGCACTGTTGTAACACTGAAGTGGTGGTGGTGTGTTAGTGTGTGTTGTGCTGGTCTGAGTGGATCAGACACAGCAGTGCTGCTGGAGTTTTTAAACACCTCAGTGTCGCTGCTGGACTGAGAATAGTCCACCAATCAAGAAGATCAAATCAAATCAAATCAAATTTATTTATATAGCGCTTTTTACAACTGATGTTGTCACAAAGCAGCTTTACAAAAATGGGAATCACAGCACAGAGAATCAGACAAAACACTGAACATAATATACAGAATATACAGAACCCCCGTGAGCGCTGAGGCAAGGAAAAACTCCCTCAGAGCTGGAGGAGGAAGAAACCTCGGGAGGACCAAGACTCACATCTAAAGGGGGGACCATCCTACCACTGGTCAGACAACTTATAAGTTAAACATTGAAAAGTCAATTTTACATCCACGCAGTTCTAATATATTCAGGTGTGTATAATCAACAGTGGAAACAATTAGAGTTCATATAGATTTGGATGTGATCTGTAGTGGAGAAGCTGCGTTCCAGAAACTTCCATCAGTCTGGTCAATCAGGGGGACAGGGGGACTTGAGGGTGGGACATCCATCAGTATTGGGCCGGACCGGTGGACAGTCAGTAACTCGGAGGAAGGAAAGATTTAGGAATTAGTTTAGACTGGATTTATGAAGAACAGAAAATGTAAAAGATTATCAGAGTGTGACTAATGACTCCGGCAGGTCTGAATATGACAGCCTAACTAAAGGGAGAGAGCCAGAAGGTAACATAGACACGGAGGCTCCCTGAGACACTGGCATTCACCCACTCCACCGTCCACAAACCTGAGTGACTGCATGTAGTGAGTGACAGCAGCACCAGCATCTCAGTTTACCCACAATTCACTATGTCCATGAACCCCTGGATCTGCAGCCTTATCTAAAGGGAATTAACATTAACTACCAAAAGCTAAACTAAACAAGTAAGTTTTTAGTCTAGACTTAAAGATTGAGACTGTGTCTGAGTCCCGAACATTATCGGGGAGATTATTCCAGAGTTGGGGCGCTTTATAAGAGAAAGCTCTTCCTCCTGCAGAGCTTCTCTGAATTTTGGGAACTACTAGGAAGCCAGCACCCTGTGATCTAAGTAATCGTGGTGGTTCATAATAGGAGATAAGGTCTCTCAGATACTCAGGAGCGAGCCCATGTAGGGCTTTATACGTTAACAGGAGAATTTTATAGTCTATGCGGAATTTGACTGGAAGCCAGTGAAGAGCTGATAGGACTGGACTAATATGGTCAAATTTTCTAGTTTTAGTAAGGACCCTGGCTGCAGCATTTTGAACTAGCTGAAGTTTATTTAAGTTACTGCTAGAACATCCTGACAGTAGCGCATTACAGTAGTCTAGCCTTGACGTAATGAAGGCATGTACTAATTTTTCTGCGTCATGTAAGGATAAAGCATTTCTTAGCTTGGCGATGTTACGGAGATGTAGAAAAGCTGTTTTAGTAACATTAGATATGTGTTTATCAAATGCTAGATCTGAATCTATGATAACGCCAAGATTTTTAGCTGTTGAACCAGGTGTGACTGAGAAGTCGGCCAGATTCAACATTAGGTGTGATAATTTATTTCTAGCAGCTTTAGGGCCTAATAGAAGAACTTCTGTTTTATCACTATTTAATAGAAGAAAGTTGTGTGACATCCATGATTTCACATCTTTTACGCAATCCTCCATTTTCTTTATTCTCTGTTTGTCATCAGGTTTGGCTGATATGAAGAGCTGCGTGTCGTCTGCATAACAATGAAAATTAACATTATGTTTTCTAATAACTTTGCCCAGGGGGAGCATGTATAACGTAAATAATAACGGTCCTAAGATAGAGCCTTGTGGAACTCCATATCTAACCTTTGTATAATTGGAGGGTATATTATTTACCCTCACAAACTGAAAACGATCGGTCAAGTATGATTTGAACCACGATAAGGCAGTTCCAGTTATACCGACCATTTTCTCTAATCTTTCTAGGAGGATATTATGATCTATTGTATCAAAAGCTGCGCTCAGATCAAGAAGTACCAGTAAAGAAACGCAGCCTTGGTCAGCGGCAAGAAGCAGATCATTTGTTATCTTAACTAGAGCTGTCTCAGTGCTATGATGAGGCCTAAATCCAGATTGGAATTTTTCATAGATCTGGTTTCTTTGCAGATAAGAGCCAAGTTGTTGGGCCACGGCCTTTTCTAAAATCTTAGAAATAAATGGTAAATTTGAAATAGGTCTATAGTTAGATAGTACACTAGGATCAAGATTTGGTTTCTTGATCAAAGGTTTAATTACTGCTAGTTTAAAGGCTTTGGGAACATACCCCAGGTTTAATGATGAGTTTACTATTGTTAATAGTGGTTTAATTATGTCTGGTAATACCTGTTTTAATAGTTTTGTGGGAACTGCATCAAGTGTACAGGTTGTGCAGTTTGATGAGGAGATAATTTTCTCCAGTTCTAAATGATGTAGTGGGTTAAAAACTTCCAACCTGACTTCGGTAGCTGGATTTTGTTCTATATCAGCCACACCAGATGACAGACAAGATGTGCTATTTATCTGTTGAACTTTGTCCCGAATATTTTCGATTTTATTATCAAAATAGTCCATAAAAGCATTGCTAGTGTGGATTGCTGGAATCTGAGGATCAGTACCTGCCTGATTTTTAGTCAGTTTAGAAATAACACTAAAGAGAACTCTAGGGTTGTTTTTATTAATCTCGATCTGAGAGGCCAGATACTCTGAGCGGGCTTTATTAATTTCTCTTCTATATTCAACAATACTGTCTTTCCAAGCAGAGTGGAATACTTCCAGTTTGGTTGATCGCCATTTTCGCTCAAAATTTCGTACTAATTGCTTTAAAGTACGAGTTTGGTCGTTATACCACAGCGCAAGTTTTTTCTGTCTCTCTTTTTTGTGTTTAAGTGGTGCTACACCATCTAAAGTAGACCGGAAGGTATTTTCTAAACAATCAGTTAGTTTGTCTAGTTCTGCTGGGTTACCTGGAGAGTACACTATGGTTGATAAATCAGGAAGGTTATCAGTAAATTGTTGAGCGGTAAAGGGCGTTATTGAACGTTTCATAGAGTAGCTGGGGGATGTACGTATATTATGACTAAGATGAAGTTTAAAAGAAATAAGATAATGATCTGAGATTACTGAGGTTTGAGAAAGAATATCTAGGTTATCTATGCTAACACCCAGGGTCAAAACCAGATCCAGAGTATGATTACAGTAATGCGTAGGTCCTGTTACATTTTGAGCAATACCAACTGAGTCTAGAATTGATGCAAAAGCCTTTTTTAATGAGTCATCAACATCAACATCAAAGATCCAGCCAACAGCGTCCTGTGGGCAGCGTCCTGTGGGCAGCGTCCTGTGGGCAGCGTCCTGTGACCACTGATGAAGGTCTAGAGGATGACCAACACAAACTGTGCAGCAGCAGATGAGCTGTCGTCTCTGACTTTACATCTACAAGGTGGACCGACAAGGTAGGATGTCTAATAGAGTGGACAGTGAGTGGAGACTCCAGCAGCACTGGAGTCTGATCAGCACTGCGTCTGATCCACTTGTACCAGCACAACACACACTAACGCACCACCACCACATCAGTGTTACTGCAGTGCTGAGAATGACCCACCACCCAAATAGTACCTGCTCTGTGAGGGTCCATGGGGGTCCTGACCACTGAAGAACAGGGTAACAGAGTATCAGAGAAACAGATGGACTACAGTCTGTAACTGTAGAACTACAGAGTGCAGCTATACAGTAAGTGGAGCTGATAAGGTGGACAGTGAGCGTAGAAACAAGGAGGTGGTCAGAATGTGGTGCCTGATTGGTGTATAATATACTTCAGAACAGCTGAATAAATAAATCACAGACTTCCAGCGCCAATTACTTCTGCATCATATTCATTATGCTTCACTTTTCTCAGCTACTGCAAATGGTAAAAGGACACAGTGTGGTGCTATATATATATATATATATATTTCTAAAAGCAGTAAAGCAAATGTGCCCACCTTTGGAAGATATATAGCACCTGAGCTGATCTGCAGTACCTGAATGGTGGATTACATAAAAGCAACCACTACTGTCTATGAGATTTACCACGGACCAGATGAGTTCCCAGTGTAATCAACTCTAATAATGCTATTTGTGGTTCTGAAGCAATTTCCCATCATCTGAGTTAATAAATAAGCTCCACAAAGATGACAAACTTTATATATGCTGTGTCATGGCTATAAGTAACATGAGGACACTGAGGTGTGGTGGTCTGGTAGCTCTGGAAGGGCTTATGATCAGCAATCAGCAGGAATCAACAGTGAATAGCTCTCAGTGGACTGAGACTGTCCACAGACTTAACTGGCTGCTATGTTTAATTCTGCATGACATGCTGTGCTACCCAGAGTGACTCGGACATCTTGACATGTACAAGGATGTAGCACATATACTATAGGCTGCCATATGAAGGCAGTTAACAGATTACGCTTGTAAAATATAAACACCATAATCAGTCTTTTGGAACACTTGTAACTCTAAGTCAGCACGCTTTAGTCTAGCTCAGGGGTTGGCAGTCGGCTCTTTTACTGCCCTGTTATGGCGCCACAGCAGAAACAGATTTTGTGATAAAAATAAAAGAATCCTCCTTTGCAGTAAAATAGATCTGCGTTCTCTGATACGGCTTTAATGATGGAGTTGTTGTAGATTATAACTGCTAATTCACCCTTTAACCCTGGTGACTACTGGTCACCATAGCAACACAGACAACAATCTCACCTAGTTAGCAGTTAACAAAAAGGCAAAGAGAAAGATTTAAGACGAACATCAACAATTTGGAGACGAATGGACTTATTTACCTTTATTATCACTCCAGCTGGTTTAATCTGACTTTACTCCTGTGAAAAGTCGAACGTTGAGAAACGTTTTACAAGAAACTGTTCCACTTTTGAGGAAAAGTTTCCTACCAGAGATGTGAGAAAAGCAGCTGTAGCTGAGCTAAAGCTTAATGCAGACCAAACTGAGTCTGCGTTTTGGTTTATATTAGATTTTTTAGCCTATACTACAACATTAGCACATACTGAGACATATTCACAGCCAATGTGGTAAAATGGACATAAAACGTTGCGGCTCTCAATGTGGTCTGATTTTTGTTAAAAGGAAAGAATGGCTCTTCTTAACTTTTGGGTTGCTGACCACTGGTCAAATAAAATCAATGCAAAACTATCCACTGAATTAGGAGGTTTATACTATATATTTACAGCTGAAAAAAAATGGGTAAATAAATAATTAAATAATTTACATTATTATATGTTTTATATTAAAATTAAACAGCATAAAAGATATAATGCAAATATTCGGCAGCTGATATAGGTCACTTTACTGCAAAGTGGACCTCATTAATATTTTTCTTGGCCCAGTGCTTTGTAAAAAATATCACAACAGGGTTGTCAACTTTGGTGGGCTGAGTGAAGTGAGAATTTCAGGTGGCTGGAGTGAGACTGGATTATTGATTTTGCATCTATGAGTAAATATCCACTGCTACACTGCTTAAAACACTAGAGCCCGATTCAAGCTGGAGACAAGCTCTGGTAATGTTATTTGTAAGGGATTCAATAGGCTGATTTGTATGGGATGAAGTATCGGTGTAATTTCCCCAAATTACTGCAAATAGCCAAGAGCAGAATGTCAGAGTCTGGACGAATTAGAATTAAACAAATCCAAACACACAAACAACAAAAAGACATTTCCAGTTAATACCAGACAGAATAGCATTAGGCTAATAAAATGGACTCATTTAACTTCACAAATGCCACCCAACCCTCTGCACTGTGAGAGGTACCTTCAGATATTTAAGTAAATTTGGTCCATTGCCCTGGTTTGAACTGCAGGATAAAGCACCCTACAAAAGTCTTCCTCATTTATTTTGTAGCTTTTAACAGACATTAACATACACTGATCAGCAGTAACATTAAAAACCACCTCCTTTCTTCTACACTCATTGCACATTTTATCAGCTTTACTTACCAAACAGGAGCACTTTGTATATCTACAATTAGAGACTGTAGTCCAGGGGTCTTCAATTAAAATTCAATAAGGTCCAGTTAGAGAAAAGCTCCACAAACAAAGGTCCACAACATCATAATGTCTGACTTGCATCATGATTCAGTGCCATATACTGTTTACTGAGGTACAACCCCAATTCCAGTGAAGTTGGGACGTTAATATAAATAAAACCAGAATACGATGATTTGCAAATCCTTTTCAACCTATAATCAATTGACTACACTACAAAGACGAGATATTTAATGTACAAATGGATAAACTTTATTGTTTTTTGCAAATATTCACTCATTTTGAATTTGATGCCTGCAACATGTTCCAAAGAAGTTGGGACAGGGGCAACAAAAGACTAGGAAATTGAGGAATGCTGAAAAAACACCTGTTGGGAACCTGCCTTGGACAAGCTGCCCACCCTACGCTGATGTTCTCATGGACTCCCAGTTATTCCTAATACCAATATTACTGCTATTAATATTAGTAATATAATCACTTGTAGGTAGTTTGACCAGAGGAGGACGGGTCCCCCCCGGTGAGCCCAAGGTTTCTTCCTCAGTTCTGAGGGAGTTTATCCACTGTTGCCCCTGTGGAATAACTTCCCCCTAACTCACTTTCTTCTCTGACTACTGTGTCTTGCCTCGTCCCTCCCCTGTGTGGTGACACTCAATCGAGTCTCAGTGCTCATCGTAATGCACAGATCTGATTGGCTGAGTAGCATCACATATGATATTTACAACGCATGTGATTGGTCTGTGAGTCTCCCGGGCCACTAAAGCTACCATAAAGGCTAGAAAAGCAACGCCGATTAACCAGGACCACCTAGTCAAAATTAAATAATTATCCATAGTTTATCGGTTAAAGGCCCAGGACCACATAGGACAGTGTCTGGGCCCAGACGCAGACCACGGTCCGCCTATTCAAATCAAATCAAATCAAATTTATTTGTATAGCGCTTTTTACAATGGATGTTGTCACAAAGCAGCTTTACAGGATTTCAGAAAAGACAAAGTTTCCACAGGACTGAAAGAATGTACAGAAACCCCCCAGTGGGCAAGCCAGGGGCAACAGTGGCAAGGAAAAACTCCCTCAGAACTGAGGAAGAAACCTTGGGAGGAACCAGGCTCACCAGGGGGGACCCATCCTCCTCTGGTCAAACTACCTACAAGTGATTATGCTACTAATATTATCAGCAGTAATATTGATATTAGGAATATCTAGGAGTCTATGAGAACATCAGCGTAGGGTGGGCAGCTCATCCAAGGTAGTTGGTGGTAGCTGAGGCGTGGGCAGCTGGTCTGAAGTGGGTAGCAGGGGGGCTCGGCAGTCAGTCGTCCTTCAGTGTCCAGCCGGACATGTGGGCGGTTGTATACTCGGAAAAAAAGCAGGTAAATGGAATTAGTTTTATTCTATCCGTTTGTACATAAATATCCTCACTAAGACAAAAAGTAAAACATTTTGTGTTTTTTTATTTGTTTGGGGCAATAACAATAAGCAAAGCAAGCAAGCAAAATTTATTTATATAGCGCTTTTTACAACAGGTGTTGTCACAAAGCAGCTTTACAGAACAATCAGTATTACAGAGAGAAGAGAAAAGAAGAAAGAAAATCCGGGTCCGAGCCCCCATGAGCGTCGCCAGCGGCGACGGTGGCAAGGAAAAACTCCCTAAAAGAGGAAGAAACCTTGAGAGGAACCAAGACTCAGAAGGGGAACCCGTCCTCCTCTGGTCGACACCGGACAGCGAACATTATTAGTATGAAGTTTTATAGTAAAGTGGGAAAAGAAAGATCTGAGGGTGAGGACTGCACAGCGCTGTACAGCAAGAAGCTCAGTGGTGGTCAAACCGGTCCAGAAGGCTGGTGAGCAGCGGCACCAATCAAGGCAGTAGAGGCAACAGCATCAGGCGCACAGGATGGGCAGCTGATCAGCTCGGCAGAGAAAGGAGAAGAAAAAAAAACAGAGTTAATACTGTAAAGAGTGGCTGACCACAGATTACAGTAAAACAGAGCAGCAGAGACTCCAGCAGGTCTAGACCTGACAGGGAAGACTAATCACCAAATGCTTGACTGTACAAATAAGTTTTTAGCCTAGACTTAAAGATTGGGGCTGTGTCTGATTCCCGAACATTGGCAGGAAGATTATTCCAGAGCTGGGGGGCTTTGTATGAGAAAGCTCTCCCCCCTGATGGAGCTTTATTTATTCTAGGTACCCGTAGTGAGGAACACCTTGTGATCTAAGTAGGCGTGATGGTTCATAGTAGGAGAGGAGCTCACTCAGGTACTGAGGGGCGAGCCCGTTTAGAGCTTTATAGGTCAATAATAGAATTTTATAATCAATGTGAAATTTAACTGGTAACCAGTGCAGGGCTGATAAAACTGGACTAATATGGTCAAACTTCCTAGTTCTTGTGAGGACTCTGGCTGCAGCGTTCTGGACCAGCTGAAGCTTGTTAAGGCTTTTGCTGTGACATCCAGACAGCAGGGCATTACAATAATCTAGCCTTGAAGTGATAAATGCATGAACTAGCTTTTCTGCATCCTGTAGAGATAATGAATTTCTTAATTTAGCGATATTGCGGAGATGCAGGAAAGCTGTTCTAGTGATATTAGATATATGTTTGTCGAAAGAGAGATCAGCGTCTATCATGACACCAAGATTTTTAACAGATAGGCTTGATGAAACTGAGAGATTGTTAAGTTTTAGTGTTGAGTTAGACCACTTAGTGACCTCTGCTGTAACCCATCTGTGCCTCTGCATACTTTTTTAGCCCTCTTTTACCCTGTTCTTCAGTGGTCCTTTGCTTCTTAAGTAGCTTTGTTTTTATCCCATGCCCCACTCCCCCACCAGTACTTTCCTAGTTCTTATCATACTGCTTTGTTCAGGTGCAGTGGCATTTACTGAGAATCCACACTGAGAATGCAAGAAAATGATTGTATCTAGATACGTGCATTCCAGTTCTTTCAAGGTACACATTGTTTGTCCCAGGTGGTCTCCTTTCATTTTATACAGGACTACATTAGAAACAACCTCAGCACTTACTCAGCACATACATAGAAGCCCCCTTGGTGCTGTCCCGGCCCTCTAGATGGCCAGTCCATCCCAGCTTATAGTCAGTCTAATGCATTAGTTCAGCTCCTGAAGGCCTAACCAATGGGAGAGCTCACTTGGCTTGATCTACCCAGATATCACAGAGGTAAAAGAGGGTCTAGAAAGCCCTGAGGGTTCTCCGCTGAAGACTGGGTTAATGTCCGGAAAACTGAATGCTAATCTTATTACAGCCACAAGTGAGAACTGCTAAACAAATTAATTGAGCCAAGGAAGTTCGGAGCAGTCATTAGCATTGAAATATGATGTTGCATTGGTTGCTTTTCCAGAGAGTCGTCAGTGGGCTATTTCAGGATACTCTACATACCTGTTTAGCAGAGTTCAACTGAATTAATCCAAGCAAATTGAATTATATTGATGTAAGAGAATTAACATGAGGTTGAGATCTGGTAAGGAGCTTAAGCTTCACGTTATTTAAATTCATTTCCCACAATTAAAACTGAAGAAGACAGTAATTACTGATAAGGTAAATAGCTTTAAGGTTTAAAAAGTCCACTCTATCCATAGTGATACTCTGATGCCCACTGATGGTGCTGGCGCTGATATCAAAGGCTACTTATCAAAGGAAAAAATGCACTGAGGCTGGAGCAGCTCAATAATACATTTCTCTGAAATCCATGCATCCTTTGAACATGGGAGAGCATGAGTAGGACGCTGTATAAGATCTGATATGCATTTCGCACAGTCTCTGAACTACGACTGATTCAACTGGAACAACTAATAAGCATCTTAATGAAACATGGAGATGCATTATGACATTAAAGAATTTGGCTTCCATCTTTAAGAAAAGTCCAGCCTTACCGTGCCGCTTTGGCTAATAGCCCAGTTATTATGTGTCGTTATTGTTTTAAAGGGCTCATTTAATGTAAAACTGAATTTTCCTTATTTCTTTTCAATAAAAGAGTTTGATGCAGTATGTAAACATATGTCCCTATATGGAAACTACATTTTATATACACCCTGTTTTGAATTCACAGATTTCGTGATGTCACGAAAACCAAAACATTTAACCCCCTATTCAGCTTACAGCACTTTAGCTCCGCCATTTCACATTGAAGTTATAAGGAGTGTTTCAGCCTCACCTGCTTGTTGAACATGGCACAGTACAGAACAGCCCATCAAAACAGAGATCATTTACATTTATCTGGCTTAACCCAAAAACAGGGGTTAAGAGAGGCTGGAAATGCTCATGTAAAATGAAAAAGATATCATATAACAACCCCCTCCCCACACCTCTCAAAACAACAAGGTTTGAAATGGCTGAAATCTGGCAACCCTAGTGCTGTACCTGCTCCAGGCGTCCATGAACCGATTAATTCTGGTGTTCAGAGATTGTATCAGGTGGGGTGGCTTCAATTATGCGGTCTCCCATGCAGACAGGATCACATTTAGCATTAATTTGTAAATTAATTTGTAAAATCTGTCTGATAAATGCATCATGCAAACTGCACCTTTTAATGACGGTGTTAAGGCTTATTCAGTTATAAATGAAAGAATTATGGCATATTTTCTATTACTGTAAACATAACCCCCCTTTACTTTACATTACCCCACTTCACTTGTCTTTTTAAAGGCCTGGAAGTTGGCAAGCAACACCGCTTGAGGCCTAAAATGCTCTAAATTGTTGTTTTTCATAATGACCATCATTTCAGTTACATGAAATCAGAATTCTCTTCAGATGCCGTGTTTCATTGTAGGGACTGACATACGCGTTTACATGGTTTTCTGACATAATAGCACGTTGACTATAGCACAGCGGAGTAACTTCAGTCTGACAAGGGAGACGAGGGAGAAAATCAGGAGTTTATAGTTTACATACAGCGATTCAGCGATTGATTGCAAAGGCTGCAATTTTAACTCTGTTACACGTGTCCATTCATCTCAACCTGAAGCGGTGCTTTCACATGTGTACCAAGGATGGTTTTTAAGGCTTTTCAGAGAAGCTCTCCTGTTGTGTGAAAAGCTTTCATGCTGGCTCTCAGCAGCACTCTTGATTCAGAGCTGAGGATCTTGCGATGTGTTTCAGCATCTTACCAAAAGAAATGTGTATGTGCGGCACGTGTTTCTCCTGCTCAGGCCTGTTTTGTGTGTCTGCAATGGAAAGACAGTGAGTATCTGCACTGGACAACTAATTGGGGCTGGAGGTCAGGGAACCAGCCTCATGACCGGAAGGTTGCCGGTTTGATCCCCAGAGCCGACAGCACATGACTGAGGTGTCCTTGAGCAAGACACCTAACCCCCAACTGCTCCCCGGGCGCTGCGGGCAAGTGTGCTCACTGCCCCCTAGTGTGTGTCTGCTCAGTAGAGTGTATGTGGTGTCACGGATGGGTTAAATGCGAAGGTGAAATTTCCCATTGTAGGACTAATAAGGGTCATTTAATCTTAATCTATGCATTTGTATTTCTATCACCTACTGTTATTTGGGGACTCGAGTCACGCATTCTCTAATGGACAGGAGGCCAAATCCATATGAGCTCTTCAGATAGACTTGAGTTCCTCTGCTGAAAATGCAGATCCCTCCATGTCATGGTCATGTATGATCTCTTTGCTCTGAGCCACCCATGATGTGGAAAACCCCCCATGCCATCATTAAGAGACCATCATATGAATGTCACCAGAGACTCAGGACTGAGCGGATGATCAGATGCACAGGCAGCAGGCACGTGCTTGCGTTTCGTGTGCTCACACATGCAACACTTAGCCCCATTAACGAGAGTCCTGGAGGGGTCTGAGTAACCTTGGTGGAGTTCGCCATCACCACGTGAGGCTTTTTTTATTTGCCTGCGCCGGGGACGGCCTTTGTTGGCGAGAGTAGAGTTGCCTTTCATTATAGCGCTCTATTTGTTTGTCCCCTGGATGATCAGAAAGAGAGAGATGATGTGCTGCAAAGTTCAAGTGGTTCCTCAGAAGTAAAAAGATCCCATTTTTAGGTTTGATTAATGGACCTTTATCTGGCTGTACTAAGAGCGTTGCTTTGTATCAGGTACGTTCGTCTATGCTAGAAGATTCGCTTTTCTTTGGCTTTTTAAAACGTGCACAGGAGCTTCTCAATTCATTAGTGCCTGTCGACGCGTTAGTTCTCTAGTCAAGAGTGTACAACAACATTTAGAGCATCAGTCATGATGCCAACACTATGATTGTAGCATTAGCAACACTGCTGGCAGCAACATGTCACAAAAATAGCTTAATTCTCATGCAGCTGCCATTGCTTCCTCTTTATATTATTTTTTACCTTTTATTTTAAATAAATATTAAAATAATCCCCAAATTTGTGTAAACAGTGCCCTCCAGAAGATGCAACTTCATAATGTTCTCCCACTGAATTTTACAACTTGCTCAAAAAACACAGACCTGGCAACCCTGACTGTACACTTCCACGTAACTATCTCATCAGTAGGTGCACACACTTTCTGCCCTGGTCAGAACTCGTTTGTTTGACATTAAGAACCACTTATTGTGAAAATATCACACATGGATGAAATTAATGATCATACTAAAGTTGCAGAAGTGGATGCGGTGTCCTGCAGAAAGCTGCCGGGTTAATGCAGCTTCATTCCACTAGGCCAGACACAGTGTCCAGAC
Source organism: Pygocentrus nattereri (assembly GCF_015220715.1). Taxonomy (NCBI): domain Eukaryota; kingdom Metazoa; phylum Chordata; class Actinopteri; order Characiformes; family Serrasalmidae; genus Pygocentrus; species Pygocentrus nattereri. The sequence goes on along the minus strand of NC_051236.1, from coordinate 1,114,697 downwards.
ACAGTGTCCACATATCTGTCCACATTCATCGTTGTAGCATTACAAACTACAATATATATGACTGGACACTCTAGCCATTAACAGCTAAACATGTCACTACTGTTGCACAAAACCTTGTATCTCCATTTATGTCATTTTTTTTTTACTTTTTCGCATTATTTGAAAATGAACAGACCAACAGAAATGCTCCAAAAATCTTGTTCCTATAACTTTCAATCAAAGTTAAGTACATTTCCTATACAGACATGCCAAAATATGCTCTCGCAGCATCTTACCTTTTCTGTGACTTCACTGATATTTGCAGGACATTTTATTAAATGTCTGATTTTCAAGTTGTTTCCCATCATGGGTTTCCAGATTTTCCAGCTTCCTGAAAATAGATTTGACCAGCTGGTCAGAGCATCAAACAAAAACTAAAACTATACATGGCACTGATTTGATACCATGTAATTGGTATCTACTGATACCTGTAGAAAATGCTGGTTTGGATATCATAGAAAAAAAGAACAAATCTCATTTCAAATCTCCTGTACATCTCCAGGACTGTGGGGAGAGCGGATCGTATTATAGCAGATCCTTCTCACCCCGCACACGGACTATTTGATCCACTCCCCTCGGGCAGGAGGCTTCGGTCCATTCGGACCAGAACCTCCCGCCACAGCAACAGTTTCTTCCCCTCTGCCATTGGACTCAAGAACAATATATAATCACGTCACTTCCCTCTTTATAACCCTGCCCTGGTCACTTTACTTGAATTGCACTTCTCCACCTGCACTGTTGTATATAGTATTGTTGTACATGCCTTTTGTATTTTTATTTTTATTCATTCTATCTATATATTTGCATAGAGTATTTATTTATGTGGACTTAATTTTGCATGCCTAGTACTACTTGTTTTTATGTTGCACCTTCATGCCGAAGCAAATTCCTAGTCTATGAATCCCGTTCATTGACAATGGCAATAAAACTTCTTCTGATTCTGATTTGATTCTGTGACAAATCTATCCTGGAATATCACAGAATTGCTTGCTGACTACTAGAAAATGAATTTAAGTATATTTAAGTAATATGATATTATATTAATTATATTATAAATTAAGTTATAACAGTAGCCACATGCAGGGACTTGAATAGTGTCAAACCATTTTTTCAGAAATGTTACCTACACTCTCAGTGTCATGCATTCGGCTCCCTCTATGGAGGACACGGACTTCACCTCCTGGAATTCTCTGGGAGATCACGTGACTGAACATCCGCACTCCAACCTTGGAGAGAACTCAATTACTCAGGATTCAGTGGAGTCTCATGTGACTTTGAAGTCTCGCAAGCGCTCCTATCAGTGATCCTATCTCAATCTCCTAAGTAGTAAATGTTTTCACCTGTGAGTTTAGTCATATGACAGGTAGTTTAGACTATATAAGCCCAGGCTTTAGGTAGAGTCACTGGGAGGTACTGCATCCCTGAAACTTCTGAGTGTTTGACCGTGTTATTTGACATTTTTGCTTCGTTTGTTCCATTTTCGACTTTTGCCTCATCCCTTGGTACTTTGCTGGTTAGTTTGATCTGTGTTTTGCCCCTTTTTGACTACGGTTGGTTTGTTTTCATTAAACCACCTTAATCTAGCATCTGCACCTGTCTGGTTTTCTGTCATCATGTTACACTCAGATAAAAAGGTGCTAAACTGTCACTGGGGCAGGACCCACATAATTGGACCCTAGAACCACTGCTATACCTTTGAGGGAACATTTACATTGTTTGTACCTTGATAAACGAAAAATGTACCTGCCCAGAACCTTCATTTCTAACAAGGCATCTACATCATAGTAAAAAGAGCAGGTGGAAGAGAATCTGGAGAGGTGGAGGTTTGCACTGGAGAGGAGAGGAATGAAGGTCAGTAGAGACAAGACGGAATACATGTGTGTGAATGAGAGGGAGGCAGGTGGAAAGGTGAAGATGCAAGGAGTAGAGGTCGTAAAGGTGGATGACTTCAAATATCTTGGGTCAACCATCCAGAGCAATGGACAGTGTAGAAAAGAGGTGAGGAAGAGGGTGCAGGCAGGATGGAGTGGGTGGAGACGGGTGTCAGGGCTGATGTGTGACAGAAGGATAGCAGCAAGAGTGAAAGGGAAGGTCTACAAGACAGCAGTGCGTCCTGCTATGATGTTTGGTTTGGAGACTGTGGCTCTGTTTAAAAGACAGGAGGCTGAGCTGGAGGTGGCGGAGATGAAGATGCTGAGATTTTCGTTGGGAGTGACCAGGATGGACAAGATTAGAAATGAGCAGATCAGAGGGACGGTGAAGGTGGAGCAGTTTGGAGATAAAGCCAGAGAGGCCAGGTTGAGATGGTTTGGACATGTGTTGAGGAGGAATAGTGGATATATTGGGCAAAGAATGTTGGAGATGGAGCTGCCGGGTAGAAGGAGAAGAGGTAGACCTCAGAGAAGGTTTATGGATGTAGTGAAGGTGGACATGGAGATGGTTGGTGTGAAAGTAGAGGAGGCAGTGGATAGGGCGAGATGGAGGCAGATGATCCGCTGTGGCGACCCCTAAAGGGAGCAGCCGAAAGAATTTATTTATTTATTTATTATTTATTTATTCATTTATACACTTTATTTATGCTACTTCTTTCTTTTCCGCGAACGTTGTTGGATTTGTATTTGCTCCTGAAGAGCAGTGGACCGTTTGAGATCAGCTTTCAGAAGGCATACTTACGTTTAGTTAAAAATAGCCCAGTTTAAAGCAGTAGTCCAGTTTTAAAAGAAAAAAAATCAGATCAATATCAGTCTCAATATCAGACAGTATTCCAGGTTTAAACGATGCTTTAAAAGTGTTATAGTGCTGTCTGTAACTAACATAATGGAACAGTGACTCATCACTGATCTCAATTCTTCTCCTTTAACTGTAGCTTTTGTCTCAGTTAATGTCAACTACAGATAAGATGACATGTATGAGAGTGAGTTTTAAGTGGCAGAGGGTTTAATAAAAGATTACAGCCTTAAATAAATAACCCTGCATGGATTTTGCGCACCTCCTCTCACACTACAGACCACTCTCTGCCCTGCAGTTGGCCTTGCTTACCTCTCGACTCCCTTCTACTCTCTTTAATCCCACTCTCTTTCAAAATTGCTGTCACTACCCCGTCATCCGGCAATTTCCTTCCCTCTCCCAGGGCAGCCAGGCCTCTCTCTTATTTCATCATCTGCTCTTTCACTATAATTCCCTTCACAGAAACTGCTTTACCAGCACAGAGAAGCACATGTTCAGAGTGATGGAAATGGCTCTGTGGCTTCAGCTCTATCTTGCACTTAGAGGTTTTGTGTAAGTGCTTACTCGGAAGCCTTCTGAGAGAGTGATTACGGTGCTGTGACTGTCCTTACCTTTACTTTCCTTATCCTTACAAGTGTTTTGCTGCCAGAGATATTTTAGATTTTACATTTACATTTACAGCGTTTAGCAGACGCTCTGATCCAGAGCGACTTACAAGAAGAGCTTTGTCTGTCTAGAGAAAGTCTCTTTGCTAGTTACCAGTAGCTTAGAGAGAAAGACGGTCCTGAGCTCAGATACTGATAGAAACACAGTCACAGTAGATACAGAGAGAAAAAGGAAGAGTTGAACGCAGAACTCTGTGCCATTCAATGCAATACAATAACAATAAGATGCAATACAATGCAATAAACTACAGTAGAGTAAACTACAATACACAGTGAAGTACAATAAAGTAAGTGCAGGTTATATATCTATATATATATATTTTAGATGTATCGTGTACTGTGCAAATGTCTTAAAGACCCAGCACATCCATCAGAAACAAATATTTACCCTCCCAAAAAAGTTTCATATTTTGCCACTGTGCTGTTTGGGCATGGGAACCTTGTGTACTGTATATTCATTTCTGTTTTGCAGCCTGGTGGTGGGGCCTGTTAGCCTATAGGTGGTAGTGTTACCTTCACAAAGGTACTATGAATCCTCGACACTCCTTAAAATACATGTTCAACAGTTCAGATCTCTGGTTAAATAATGAGTAATAAATGTAGTTTATTAGTGTAGTGTGGCATCACAAGCTGGCGTCTATCGGCCCAACCCTACAGCCAACCTATCAACACCCGTAGCAGCAATGTCAGCTCTACAGCGCGGGTTCTGAACATCTATTGTAGAGAAATGGAAAAATCCAGGTACGTTTTCTTTGATTTTTACGATTTTCTACTATTAGGACTTGCGTGAAAATCCGATAACGTTTTAGATCAAATTTATGCAGAAATCTAGGAACTTCTAAAGGTTTCTCAAACTTTCAAGCACCTCTGTTGCTCCTTCTCTTATCAGTCATGTACAAAATGCGCTCCCATGATGGTTTTCCTTTGCAAAGACTAAAATTGTAAAAACAAAACAAAAAAAAAAAAGTGCTGCATCACACACACACACACAGTTTGTGGAATTAAAATTTTTGAAAGTGAAAAACATCACAAGTATATCACTGCTGTCGGATCAAAACCTCGTATCTCAAAAATGGTCACTTTACAGGAGAAGGAAAAAACATACTCTACTTTTAATGTAAGTCAATGGAACCAGACGTCTTTTCCCAAGCAAATTTGAGTAAATGTAATGAGTTTCAGTACTTTAGTATTTTTGGTGTATCTGTACTGAAGTTTCTCCGTTCTGGACTTTCTCCTTTCACTCCACTACATTTCAGAGTCTAATATCCGACTTTTTCCTCCTACATTTTGAGAAGTCTGTCGTTCCTTTTGGTTTCTGTGTGTATAAAAACGTAACATGTCAAAACGAAAGAAGCGCAAAGCCAGAGCACCAATCAGGGCCCAGCGGTCACTTTGTTTAGAGCTGGTTTTGACCTGTTGGTCATACCGACCCAGTGCAGCACGCGGTTCAACGTCAGCGCAGCAGCGTAAAACTTTGGGAGAGTCTGTTCAACATAAATGATGAACTAACCTAACTTTGTGTAAATAGAGCTCAATATAGAAATATGTCCACATATGCAGTCGAGACTGACGCGGCTTTTTTCTGAATTTCTACAAACACCATTTCATTTTATAGTAAATGAGTTTGGGCTGGTTTATGTTTATGAACAGACGCCTACAGATCAACATAGTAAAGGAGCTCATCTGTGATCCTGAGTTTAAAGCCAGTTTTTATTCAACTTAAACTTGGAACTAAGTTGTAAATAAATCTGAAACTGAAACTTTGCTTGTGTGTAAAAAGTGATTTCAGAGCCACTCGGTTCTCCCTGATGGAAACTGTTTACCTTCAGTGTTTTGTGCTTCTGATCATTTTAATAGATGTCAGCGTCACTAATTAATGACCTTCTATTAAAAGACTGGTTTACCAAGAGAGACGCTGGAGGACTTTCACCTGAAATGAGTTCATGAAGCCAGTCTGGTTATAAAAATGATAACAGGACATCAGAGCCAGAATTCCTCTTTTAGTACTTTTACTTTATACTTAAGTACATTTGAAGGGAAATACTTTAGTACTTTTACTCAAGTGGAGGTCTAAAGGGAGGAACTTCTACTTTTACTGGAGGAATATTTTACCTCGGGTGTCTCTGCTTTAACTCAGGTACAGGGTTTGTGTACTTCATCCACCTCTGAATTCATTCATGGATTGGTGAGAAATGTTTTTGACAAGTTTGCATTAATCATTCTGCAGGCGTGTTATTCCTAAAGCCCAGAGTTTTGAGCTTGTTTACCTTGTCTGATATGCCGCTCTTTGTCTGATATGCCGCTCTTTGTCTGATATGCCGTATTTGCAGACGACAATAATCCTACATTGCTAGATAACTTTGGATTTGTAACGCGAAGCTGTATAACAATGTTTTGTGAGATCTAATCCGTTATCGTGTCACTCATTCTCCTCTTCCACGTCACTCCTGCACCATGTTACGTTGATTTGTGATGTGGTTTCATTGACAGGCTTTCTGTGCCAGAGATGCCACTTTATATGGGATGTCACCAGGAGGCCTCCGTATTTTTCACATCAACGTATGATTTTGTGTTTAGGAAGTGACGTGAAAATGTGGGATGGCATTTTTTGGATGTTTTTTTTATTTAAAAATTAAACTCAAGATACACATCTCTTTAGCTGGCCTGTGTCACTGTGTCATTGCATCTGCAGGCCATGTTCTCTGAGCCCCTAGTTTCCTGTGGTGCCTGTGCGTAGTGTCTGCGTGGGCTTAAATCCCTGCCGTCTCTCACACTTCTGATTCCTGGAAAAGCCCCAGTAAACCTATTCTGCGTTTGCCAGCCCCCCGTGACTTCCAGTCATTACATATACAGGTGTTCTGTGTCAGAAGAGTGCAGACAGATGTTGAACCCGTGTCACAGTTTCAGAGCCTGTTGAGACTTTTTATCTTTTCTTTTTTGGTACTTTCCTGCACATTCGCTGAATATCTTCCTTATGCGACCACTGTTTTCCAAATAAATGTCAACATTTTCATCATGTGACTTTGGCTCTGAAAGTAGTCCAGTATACTAAACCACTTTTTAGGGCTGCAAAAACCTAATATTTTTAAATTTTCAGTTATTCAGGAATTAACAGACTAATTAAAGATTAATTGGCTGAAATGTGGCCTGTAAATGTCTGGATATAACAACAGAATGGGTTGTTAACGACCTTGGGTTTGTGAAAGGTGCTATATAAATGTAATTTATTATTATTATTATTATTATTATAACAGAATGTTTTAAAAAATCACCAAATTACCACCATAGAAGAAAACACGTATCACTTTGTTTAAGCCCATAATTTTGAGCTACACTATGTAATGAGCAATATGTAAAAATGTGATATTTATTATTATATGTATTCTACCATTCTAGCTGTTCAGGCTGCAGCATCGTTTAACCAGTTTAATATTTTAAGATGCTATTTTACTAGACAGACTGCGTTTGAGCAGGTTTTCAGGACGAGTGGACGGCGTTTTATTTTTTTTTCCAAAAATTATGTTTAGAAAATGAGCTGCATTTATGCTAATTAGCAGTTGTACATCGTTAGCTGACTAATGTATTTAACACAGAGGACAAGTAACCGCTAAATACTTCAAATTTAATAGATTATTCGTATTTAACTGAAATGGCTTAGAATATTCCAGTGACTAACATTACTAATGCAATATAATGAGCTTTATTGAAGTTTGTAGCTCATTCTAACAAATCACTTACAGAACACCAGCATGGAAGGAAAGCTACC